>NW_028261392.1:20907596-21092596 GCF_051295495.1 Thamnophis sirtalis | reverse complement strand
TCATCCCTCACTTGTGCTTTAACTCCCCTTTTGTAAAGCTAACTTTAAACAAGTTGTATCATTCCTTGCTCATTCAGTCATAAGCTATCTGAGTTTCTTAGTCCCATATTTGTTTTGAATATAATCAATCCATCTTCTCCATTCCACCTTATATTTCTCGTCTGAGTGATCCTTGAGATATGCTGATATTTTAGCCATCTCTGCTAAATTTGTTACTTTTAACGTCCATTCTTGAATAGTAGGCAAATTTTCCTTCTTCCAGTACTGCGCCACCAACAGTCTTGCTGCCGTTGTTAGGTTCAGAATCAAATTAATCTCTATAACTGTACAATCAGTAGTTATACCTAACAAGAATAACTGGGGAGTAGACTTTATCCTCTTTTTAAGGATATTTTGCATAATCCACCATATTTTTCTCCAAAATGCTTTGACCTTTTTACAAGTCCATCATATATGATAATTCGTAGCATCAGCACAATCACATCTCCAGCATTTAGGTTGTAAATTCGGATACATACAAGCCAATTTTTTGGGATCTAAATGCCATCTATAAAACATCTTGTAGAAATTCTTTCTCAGATTTTGGGCTTGCGTACATTTTACATTTCTTACCCATATCTTTTCCCATGTATCCATCATTATTGGTTCTTCAAAATTTTGTGCCCACTTTATCATACAGTCTTTAACTAATTCTGTTTCAGAATCTATTTCTATCAATATATTATATAACCTTTTTATATGCATTTGACTTTGATCCCTAATTTGTTTTACTAGATTGTCCTCATTTTGCGTAATACCAATTTTCTGGTCTTTTTTCCATCTGGCCTTAACTGTCCATACTGAAACCATGTTTGGATTACCCTTTCCTCTTTTAATACATTCAGAGGTTTTAGCTGTAATACACCTCTTTCTATAATAAGAAGCTGTCTGTATGTAAGCACTTTCTTAATCCACAAAAAAGCATCAACATCTCAAAATAAAGGAAGAACACTCCTATCAATATTGTCTCTTTAAGACTTTCCTCTTTGTGAGCATCTTCACTTGCATGCAGGATAGGCTCTGTGTAGTATACATGCAGGCAACAACCATAAGAGTGTGATTAAAGATACAACAACACATAAAAAAAACCTTGGTGTTTTGATTGCAGCACTGTGGTCATCATCTTGGCTTTTTAAATTGTAACCGGTGAATGTCCCGTTGCAGACCCTTTTTCAACATCCTTTGAATGTTGAAAACATTCAACAAATTCTTGGGGAAACATATCCCCCCGATGCTGGCGTGTAGGCAGATCCTTAGATAATAATGCTGGTGCTGAGCACTATTTGAACACTATTGGCATTGACAAAATCTTCATCAGTCAATTGCAAAATGCAGCTATACTTTGGACACACATTACATTCTTCAATGTAATATTTCACACCATAAACAACAATATCTGCCTACCCCAGATCCTTGGGAAGGACTTGATAGGTAGAAGCAAAATCTGGTTGACTGTTTGACCAACAATAATAATAATGAGATCAGACCAAAGTCAAATGCATATAAAAAGGCTATATAATATATAGATAGAAATAGATTCTGAAACAGAACTAGTTAAAGATTGCATGATAAAGTGGGCACAAAATTTTGAAGAACCAATAATGATGGAAACATGGGAAAAGATATGACTAAGAAACGTAAAATTTACGCGAGCCCAAAACCTGAGAGAGAATTTCTACAAGATGTTTTATAGATGCCATTTAGATCCTAAAAAACTAGCCTGTATGTATCCGAACTTACAACCTAAATGCTGGAGATGTGATTGTGCTGATGCTACGTATTATCATATGTGGTGGACTTGTAAAAAGGTCAAAGCATTTTGGATAAAAATATGGTGGATTATACAAAATATTCTAAAAAAGAGGATAAAGTTTACTCCTCAATTATTCTTGTTAGGTATAATTACAGACTGTACAGCTATAGAGGCTAATTTGATTCTGAACTTAACAACGGCAGCAAGACTGTTGGTGGCACAGTACTGGAAGAAGGAAGAATTGCCTACTATTTAAAGCACAAGCGAAGGATGATGCTAAAGTTAGTTAGTTTATTTTAGTATGTGGTTGTTAAATGTTTATACCCTGTATGTGCTCTGGGAGGTTGTGGGGGGGGAGGGGGGAGGGGATGTGGGGTTGAGGGGGGAGGGGATGTGGGGTTGAGGGGGGAGGGAAGGTATATATTTGTAAAACTTTTTAAAACTTTTAATAAAAAATAAATAATAATGAGATCAATTTTAGATACTTTTTAAAACTGAATTCCGGAAGATCGAGACACAGAAAAAACTAGACCAAGTTGTTTATATAGGACTGCACTTATTTTTCCATATTTTAAATTCATGATAGCTTTTCTTCCTCTTAGAAAGTCTTATTTTTATGCTTAAAAATTTCATTCACTCAGTTTGCATTTATATAGTATAGCAATCTCATCTTTCTATTGATCCCCCGCCTCCCAGTAACTTCATTTTGGGGCCTCACATAGCCACACAGCTGCATAATATGTCTCACATACAAATAGAGCAGACTGGTTGTGATTTGTGACAGCTCTGAAAGAGGTCAGCCATGTCAATTATGGTATATGTTGTGAGTCTCTATTTTTCTTTCAAAAAGAGACCCAAGAATGAAAGAAAAACAGTTTATTATAATGTCAACCTCCTTTCCAAAGCAGTGGGCAGAAATAGACTTGAAAGCCAGGAGCTAATTAATGTGAAGACAAGAAAATATAAAGGTCAGTTAAATCAAAAAGGTGACCTTAGTGTCTCTGCTACAGTGATCCCTATGACTGTTCTGGGGAATAGAATATTGTTTCAGACAACATGACCAGTTGTGTAAATATCAACTAGAGTTGAATCCAATTGTTCTCTCGCTCACAACACCATCAGATGCTGTGAAATTGGGGCGTGGTTGATTTTTTAGATGATAGTTAGCTGTAACTCCCATCTCTCCTCATAATAAATCAGGCTGGGTGTTATCATTCAGCAACATCTGGAGAACTAGACCCATCAACAGAAGAAAATATTTATAGCTCTGTGCTGAATTTCTGTTTCCTTTTTTTCATACAGTAACTAAATTAGTGGATCAGCAAAATGCTTGGACAAAGTATATTGTATGCCAGTATGGCATTTGATAAAATAGACCACAGCCTACTTCTTAGTAAGATAGAACAATACAGGATAGACAGTATCTCTAAACTACCTAGACCCCTTCCAGTCAGGCTTCAGACCCGGTTACAGCACAGAAACCGCTTTGGTCGCATTGATTGATGATCTCTGGAGAGCCAGAGATGAAGGACATCCCTCCATCCTGGTCCTCCTCGACCTCTCAGCGGCTTTCGATACCATCGACCATGGTATCCTTCTGCGACGACTGCGGGAGGTGGGAGTGGGAGGCACCGTGCTACGGTGGTTCTCCTCCTACCTCTCGGACAGGTCGCAGTCGGTGTTAGTGGGGGGGCAGAGATCGTCCCCTAGGCCCCTAAATTATGGGGTGCCTCAGGGCTCGGTCTTATCCCCCCTACTATTCAACATCTACATGAAACCGCTGGGAGAGATCATCCGCAGGCACGGGATTAGATACCATCAATATGCGGACGATACTCAATTGTATCTGTCCGCCCCGTGCCAACTCAATGAAGCGGTAGATGTGATGAGCCGGGGTCTTGAGGCCGTTATGGACTGGATGAGGGTTAACAAGCTTGTGCTCAACCCAGAAAAGACCGAGTGGCTGTTGTGTTTTCCTCCCAAAGATTTGACTAATATTCCATCACTCAGGCTGGGGGGTCAAATTTTACACCCCTCAGAGAGGGTTCGCAACTTGGGAGTCCTCCTGGATCCGCAGCTGTCATTTGACCACCACCTAACGGCTGTGACCAGGGGGGCATTCGCCCAGGTTCGCCTGGTGCGCCAGTTGCGACCCTACCTGAATCGGGAGACTCTCACAACAGTCACTCGGGCCCTTGTGATCTCCAGGCTGGAATACTGCAATGTGCTCTACATGGGGCTGCCCTTGAAGAGCATCCGGCGACTTCAGCTAGTGCAGAACGCAGCCCTGCGAGTGATTGCGGGTGCACCTCGATTCACCCGCATAACACCTATCCTCCGCGAGCTGCGCTGGCTGCCTGTCGATCTCCGGATGCGCTTCAAGGTGCTATTAATCACCCATAAAGCCCTACATGGCAGTGGATCTGGATATTTGAGAGACCGCCTTCTGCCAACTACATCCCTGCGACCAATAAGATCCCATAGACTAGGCCTCCTCCGTATTCCATCGGCCAGCCAGTGTCGGCTGGCAACCACAAGGAGGAGGGCCTTCTCAGCAGTAGCCCCGGCCCTTTGGAACGAGCTCCCTGTGGAGATTCGTACCCTCTCCACCGTCCAAGCCTTCTGCATAGCCTTGAAGAACTGGCTCGCCCGTCAGGCCTGGGGATAAGGATAGTTACCCCTCCCGAATGATGAATGTATGTTGCCTACCATTTTATTATATGTTTCTATCTTGATGTTTGTATTCCCCCCCTTCCCAGTTTTATGTGAGCCGCCCTGAGTCCCCTCAGGGAAAAGGGCGGCCTACAAATTCTAATAAAACTCTAAAAAAAAAACTCTAATCTCCAACAGATGGATTTGTAATTGGCTGGATTGTCCTCAATGGAACTATATCTATATGGAGATCAGCATTCAGTGGGATACCTCAGGGTTCAATCTTGGGCCCAGTATTCTTCAACATCTTCATAAGTGATCTAGATGAGGGGATAGAAAGTGAACTCATCCAATTTGCAGATGACACCAAGCTGGGGGGAATAACTAACATTTTAGATGATAAGACTCAAAATTCAGAAGGACCACTTTGTACCTTGCTGATGAAACCATACTTGGAATACTGCAGCCAGTTCTGGTCATTAAAATATAAAAAAGATTGAGACCCTGAAAAGTGTAGAGAAGAACAACAGATAATGGGTCTGGCGGCTAAATCATATGATTAACAGTTGAGGGAGATAGGTAAGTCTAGCCTGTTGGAGAGAAGAATTAAGGGGTAGATGATAACTGCCTTTCAGTACTTAAGGGGATGTTACAAAGCAGAGGGGATTGACTTATTCTCTAAGATATTAAAGGGCAGGACACGAGGTAACGAGTGGAAGCTTATTAAAGAGAATTTCATCCTAGAAGTCAGGATAAGTTTTCTATCAGTGAGAACAATTAATCAATGGGATTGTTTGCCTCCTGGGGTTGTGGGTGGTCCATTATTGGAGGTTTTCAAAAAAACACTGGACAACCATTTGACTGGGATGATAAAGTCTTCTGCCTTGAGCAGCAGGTTGGAGTAGAAGACCTCCAAGGTCCTTTCTAGCCCTATGATTCTATAAACTGTAGTGTCAATGGTGCTCTCTAAGTTGGATTGTTTTCTTGCAGATCTTACCTTACTCAACTAGGTAATATCATCAATGCTAGGCAGAGCTAGGGCTTTCATAGGTGAGTTTCCTATTTAAAAATATCTTTTCTGAGGGACGACATGATCCAATTGTAATTTATATATAATTTTAAGAAAGAACATCAGCCTTCAGGTTGCCTATTTACGCTTTGCACAAGGGCTTCAGAGCTTTCCCAAGTATAGTGAGTTATACTGTATTTCTATTTAATTTATGATAACCAAGTCAAAACATAAAGATGTTCCTTAAGTCAAGCTTATATTGTATGATATTCATGGTACAAGCAGTAAGAGGAAAAATATTTCTTTCTGGAGGACTTTTAAAAAAAAAATAAAGGAAGAGACAGAAACCACTTACCACCTCTTAAATGTTTAGAGAACTTCTGCTAATACTTCTAATACTAATATTTCTAATACTAATACTAACTTCTGCTAATACTTCTCCCCAAATGATATTATTCCCTGTGATAGAAATACAAGCAAATATCTTTCATTTTTTGAAAGGTAAATTCAAGAAGCAGGATTTGACTCAAGTTACATGGCAACATCTAAAAGTAGGTATTGTGGGCTCTTGCTGATGCTATAAATCTGTGATGGCGAACCTATAGCATGCGTGCCGGAAGTGGCACACAGAGCCATCTCTCTGGGCACCCAAGCTATCGCTTGTTGTACTTTTGAGTTCCGGCACAACAGCCAGCTGGTCTTCACGCACATGGGAACACTGGAAACCATTGCTCTTCCGGTTTCTGGCATACATGCATGCACCAAGACCAGCTGGCCAGCGTGCATGCGCATACCGGAAACCGGAAAATCATATTCCTGGCACCTGCATGAGCACAGGGTGGCTCTCTTCCAGTTTCCGGAACACACACACACACACATACGGTCCTATTTCGGCACTTGGTGCCAAAAAGATTCGCCAACACTGCTATAGATTCCAAAATGTCCGTACACAAAACCTGAATAACAAATGATGCAGTAAGTGAAATTAGCTGATTTTAATTGATATCTGAATGAGAAACTGCTCAATATTCGATCATGAATAAGACAACTGGTCGTAAAACAAGATATATGTATATCTTCTCAATATTTATATAACTGGCAATATTTCCTTAAATTATTGGCAGATAAAAGGTCATTTGGCAGCCACATTTTTTCTTCCTTACAGAGATCCTGGCACAAATTGTGCTTGTAAAAGCCAACCATGAGTGTATCGTTTCATATTTTCAGTGTTTACTATTTTTATTTCTGCTATATGATAGTCAAATTTCCTTTATTGATCTCAAGGTATTGAATTTGCTGTTGTTGCTTCCTTGTGTTTACATAGTAATTTCAATAATTACATTCTATATCATTATTTGTATCTATCCATCTAAAAATAGTTCTCAATATAGCAAACCAGTTGGGCATAGTGGTTAAGGCATCAGGCTAGAAACTGTGAGACCATTAATTCTAGTCCTGACTTGGGCACAAAGCAGTGATGGGATTCAATTTTTTTTTACTACCAGTTCTGTGGGCGTGGCTTTGTGGGGCGTGGCTTTGTGGGGCGTGGCTTTGTGGGCGTAGCAGGGGGAAGGATACTGTAAAATCCCCATCCCCTCCCACCCCACTAACCTGTTTTCCAGCTCAGTTATCATGCTCAGGGCAACAAAAGAAGATCAGCTGGGAGGCAGTGGGAACTGGGCCACCCTATTTGGCAGGTTCTCCTCAATATTCAAAATTTAGCAGCAGCAGCAGCAGTTAGACTTATATACCGCTTCATAGGGCTTTCAGCCCTCTCTAAGCGGTTTACAGAGTCAGCATATCGCCCCCACAGTCTGGGTCCTCATTTCACCCACCACGGAAGGATGGAAGGCTGAGAGAACCTTGAGCCGGTGAGATTTGAACTGCTGAACTGCAGATAGCAGTCAGCTGAAGTGGCCTGCAGTACTGCACCCTAACCACTGCGCCACCGTTACCGGTTCTTCAGAACTGGTCAGAACTGTTCTGAATACCACCTCTGGCACAAAGCCAAGTGAATGTGACCCTGGCCATTTTTTCGCAGCTCTAGGAAGGAGGCAACAGCAAATCATTTCTGAAAAATCTTGACATGAAAAATGCTGGGAGTCACCAGACAATCATCAGGAGTCAAGGCAGGCACTAAAAAAAAAAAAAAGATTTTCTCAGTATAGAATGGAGAAGCTACTGTATTGCTTAATGGTTGGGGTGGAATGAAATTGTCTTTGATCTTTAAAACATGTTAATGAAAGCAACATATTTTAAAAGCATATACCCGAACATTTCTGACGAACTGAACAGAGTCTCGGGGAAGTTCCCTGGTTGAATGGTTTGAATTTGCAAAATCTGTAAGTAAAGCCTTTTATTTTGAAGACGAATTAGAACCAAAGTCACATAGGAGAGAAGCCACTCATCATTTACTAATCTAAACATGCTTTGCTTTTTTAAAAATCTAATAAACGTTTAGACGTGAATCTTAGACTAAGATATTGATTTAGAGATCTGATTTCAAGATTTGAAATGGCTTATAAAGAAGGCATTCCCTTCTGGAAAAAAAAAGGGGGGGGCAGACAATGTCTGTCTGAAAAAATCTATGTATTTACTGTTTAGTTACAAGTCATAACTATTTGTGTTGCTTCTCAGTTGGACAGAGCAGCATTACAATTCAAATACATAAACGTATAGATGGAAATAGATTACAATTATATTATATCCTCTTTTTCCAAATTCACACAAGGTATTTAAATAAGTTGTAAAGAGGTGTGCCCAGGCAGCAAGAAAGGCTCAGATATGATAACTTGTATGTACAACGCACATTTCTTTCTTTGTCATAATGTTTCTTTAAGATGATTAGACTGAATAGAGACATTTATTGATATGAACAGGTATGATGAGCCTACCATTGCACAGAGGGATGAGGTTGTCCTTGATGCTAGATGATGTCATCAAGATATTAGGAGACATCAGGTGTCCATGAAACTTTTGCATTCTATAAGGGCTAAACACACAGCAATAGCAAAATGCTTGTTCTACCATTTTTGAGATGAAGTTTGCTGGTAGAAAACAGCCTACATTTACCATGACTCAATAGAGAGGCCAGTAGGTTGCTAGCTATACTCAGTTCAATACAGGGTAGTTTTAGGGCTGTAATTGGGGTCCTTTCCCTGCTCTCCTTTCCATGTCACTCTCTATCCCCATCAGTTTTTCCCCTAGGTGCACTCTGCAGACCACAATACATGGAAGAAAACAAACCAGTGGAGACTAGATGAGAAAGGGCTGAGAGGGGAGTCAAACCAAAATCTCTTAGAGGTAGAGTATTGCAAAGGAACCATCACCTATAGCAGGGGTGTCAAACTCAGGGCCCGGGGGCCAGATCCAGACCACAGGGTGCTTAGATCTGACCCACAGGACCACCCTGGAAACAACAAAGGACCAGCCCATGGTGCCTCTGCCTATGAAAATGGCGCTCGGAAGGGGCGCGGGTAGTCCCCCCCAAGATACATTTTTGCTGGCAGAAGGTTGCAGGAGGCCGTCACAGCCGAAAATGGAGCTCATTTTCACTGGTAAGAGTGCTCAGGCCACCCCAGGCTCCTCCGACAAGAGTGGTGTTGAGCTGGCCTGATGCGACCCTCAATGAAATCAAGTTTGACATGCCTGACTATAGCATCTGCAAAAATCCTGGAAGCCTGTGGGATGGAGAGGAAAAGCTGTTTTTTTTTCCTGAACAGGCCATTTCTTTCACTTGAAGGATTGTGATTTCAAGTCCATCTGAAGATAACCAGTCACAAGTTCTCCTTTCTGACCTACTGCAAAAGGCCCCGTGGAGCACTCTCAGGAAATGGTTCGTCTCTGAAGACTCCATCGCTGTCTATATAAGAATGTTTACACGGGGGCCTGGGGCAAGAGAGTAATGGACATAGAAATTCAGCTATAGACTAACTTAAATGAAATAAATGCAGAAAAGCCTCTTCATGGGGAGATAAGCAGAATGTGGGGAGGAGCCCTAAACTAGCTAGCTGTTTTTGGTATGGAAAAAGATTTGAGTCCCCTCCCCGCAAAGAAAATGGAAATATCTACCTAATCAACTTTTGAACATGGACAAGAGGAACATTATCTCTGGATCTTCCTTCGAGTCAACAAAATAATCTTGGTGAACCCTGTGAATAGCATGATACACAAACCATATTATCTGGATTGACCACTGTGTTGCAGGCAAAACTACCAAGAATAAAACACAGTATTATTTTGCAGAGATAAATTAAGGCAAAATGCAGTAAAAATGGAAAGAAGAATTATCTTGTCCTTATTACTGTGCCTTCAATCGTGCATTTTTATTGCTTCGCCATCCGTGATGTCTTGTCTGCTTGACACTTTTAATACTCTCTTGAAGTGTCCAGAATCTTTCCTCTATTTCCTTTACTCTACCAAGGAAAAAAACAACAACATCACCTTGTTTCTCCTTAGCTTGGGGAAAGAAGAAATCATAAACCACACTTATATACTACACGACAATATAAAATGAAACATATTGTGCCAATAATGCCAGACCTTATCTCCTGGGAATAGTCCTGTCAGCTTTAGTGGGAGTATTACAGAACTGGTGATTTACAAAGAGCAAGTTTTCAGTCTCTCACTTTAAATACTTCTTTGACCAAGCAGTTGGCCTGAACTTTCCAAGTGTGCTTTAAAACAATGTAGCTACACTTTCCCTCTCAGCCACTGACAACAAAAAATAGCTAATGTCAAATTGTCAGGACAGTGAATTTGGCAAAGCTAAGAACACGTCAAGTTTCCTGACGTGTTGACAGTTTAACGGAATAAGGATTCCTAGAACACGCTCACCAAATTCACAGCATATGAAAGTGACTAAATTGTAGATTTTTAAAAGGTAGCTGATGAAAGAAAACTATCTTTGCAGACAGAAAAAAAGCACATATCTCACAGCAATTAAGGGATAATGTATTTCTCTGACCATCTCATTTTTTTTATACAATAGACTAAAATGTATGATAATAGTAAACCTTAAACTACAAAATCATCCATTAGGGCACAGAAAATACATCAAGGATTTTTGTAGTACATCAGCAAGCATTTTAGATTCTTAAATATAGAGCAATACTTAATACTGGATCATTTTTCTCCCCCTAAATTATGTTGTATATGTGGTTGCTCAAACATAGACTCCTAATGTCTAGGGTATCCATTAAACATAGGAGAAAACATATCTGATTTTGGGTCACCATTTTATTTATGGTTCCAAATATTTTCTAACTTTTTGTGCCAATTGGTTGATTTAGTTGGTAGACCCTTCTATTACAACAAAATATACTGTAGATTCCAGAATCATAAACCTTACCCACAACTACGAAGTGTATCTTTCTTGGAGCTGGAGGTGGTATACAGGTATTGTACTTCACAGCTTTCAAGGCCCTTATTTACTAGGCCATAAATTTCATAAAAGTACAAACCACAACATATTGGTATTGACCAAAGAAATATTTGTGTGTATGTTTAGTATGGGTGCATACATTTCGGAGTTCATATGTGTAAGTGCATGTATTTGTATGGATGCATATATCATATGCATCAGGGGTGGGTTCTGGCAGGCACTACTGCCGGTTTGCTTGTGGGCACGCTGCATGTGCGCTTGATGCGCGCTGCACACACATGCACAGTTCAATAAAAATTGTTCTGCACATGCACAGAAGCAAAAACCAAGATGGTGGCGTCTATGGCATTGCCTGGAGAACCAGTTTGTGGGCGTGGTAGCCTGGGTCGCTGCCAGTTTCAGTGGCCCAGGCCACCAAACCACTATCGGTTTGACCAAAATGGTCTGAACTGGTAGGAACCCACCACTGATATGCATGCACCAATACTCATGAACATCTTTCTTTCTTTCTTTCTTCTTTCTTTTTTCTTTCTTTCTTTCCTTCCTTCTTTCTTTCTTTTTTCCTTCCTTCCTTCCTTTTATGGTTATTTTAATTAAATTTAATTAATTTAAATACACATAAATTTAATTTAAAAAAAGTTATTTGACTTGATCCATTTTAGTCGAAGCTTTCCAGAATCCTTATCACTATTAGACTTATTCGATTTATTCTCTACCTGAGGGAAGAACAAAACACATCGGGTTGATTAAAGAATTGATAATCCCAAAAGTGCTTGTTTCGCTTCGAAACATCTTCAAAGAAAAACCAAAAAGTCCAGTTGCCTCTTGAAAAAGCACCTTTGGGACAACCATGACCTGGATGACTGAAAATCTCCAGAGGCATGGAACTGATAAGAATTTCCTGACAGTGAGAACAATTAATCAATGGAACTACTTGCCTCCTGGAATTGTGGGTGTTCAGTCACTGGAGATCTTCAAGAAAAGATTCAACATCCATTTGTCTGGGATACCATAAGATGGGCATAGAATTGGAATAGAAGACCTCCAAGGTCCCTTCCAGCCTTATGATTCGGCATGAAAGAAAAAGGAAGCATAGCTAAAACTAGTGTACATTACCCCTATTCATTTCACCTTGTCATAGCTTCCTGTCTTAACAAACTTGACCCCTCTGAAATTTTTGCATTAACTCTGCTTTTTATTGGAAAAAAATCTCATGTTTTTTCAAATCATCACATACAGATGCAGTCATTTTCAAGCATTTGTTTCTTCGGCCACAGATTCCTTTCACCACATACTTCTCCTAAGTGTTCTTTTCTCTTAGTTTTCATTAACATAACTCAGCCTACTTCAGTGGCACTCAGGTAGTACTTGCTGAATAATGGCAATGACACCTAACAGCTGGTTTGCTGCCATGAAGTGAGGGCATGTCAATAGTCAAACTTGCTCTCAGGAGGAGTGGTAAGGGGAGAGAGGAGAAGGAGAAAGGAAGGGGAAGTAGAGTAGAAAATGATGGAGGGAGGAAAGGATGTAGAAAGGGAAAGGAGAGAGGGGGAAGAAAGTGTCGTATAAGGTATAAATATGGTCTATGGAGAGCAGAAGAGCCAATAACTGGTTTTTTCTTTCTTTCTTTGGTAGTTGATGGTAAGAGGAATTGATGTAACTACTTAATAATACAACATGATATTGTGATTATATGCTATGAAAATGGAAAATAAAAAAATAGTCAAACTTGCTCTCATTTGCAGTAGTCAAACTTTGAGGACCAATCATAAGTACCACTTTGTTCTGTGCTGCTAAAATTCTGCTGAATGAGGGGTTGTTAAACAAAGACCATTTCTGCTCCAGAGACAGGATGTGTGTGTGTGTGTGTGTTTGCATGCATGCGCATGTGTATTAAGGGGAATGCACATATCAAAAAACAGTGTCACAACACTTGAAGGAAAACTTGTATATGCATTATGATATCGCATATCCCAATCATTTTTGATAAAATCATTGGATCTTGCCAATACCTTCTGTTCATGTCCCACTCATCCTTTGGAGAGATTTATCTGTATTTGAACACTTTTTTCATACAGGACATGTACATCTCGTCCTTTGGTCATTCTATTTACTCCTGCTTCTTTCCTTTTCTTCTTCTTCTTCTTCTTCTTCTTCTTCTTCTTCTTCTTCTTCTTCTTCTTCTTCTTCTTCTTCTTCTTCTTCTTCTTCTTCTTTTTCTTCTTCTTCTTCTTCTCCTTCTCCTTCTCCTTCTTCTTCTTCTTCTTCTTCTTCTTCTTATCTTCCCTTTAACTTTGCATTTGAAACAAATCTTTTTTCTTAAGTACATGCTCATAATTATCATTCATCCCAATTTCTCATTCCATTCATGTCACCACTTATTTCAAGATATTCCCCTTGATTTTAATCTGTCTCTGTCTCTCTGTCTCTGTCTCTCTTCATTTCTCTCCCCTCTCTGTCTCCCTCTGTCTCCCTCTCTCTCTGTCTCCTAACCAGCTATAGTTTCTAAATGTATACAATAAGATTTGTAGAAATCTCTAAACTTTAAGAAATGACACCGAGTTAGCATAGGTCTTCTTGTGTTTACCTTGCATCAGAGAATAGGAAATTACTTTAAGCATCTGTCTCATTATTATCTAGCAGCGTTTCATAGGAACTTTTTATATCGGGCTTTGGGGTGAGGCAAATTAAATTGGAGGAAAAGGGAAAAACTTATATGGATTGAAATATGAACCTGTGACTCTGCCCTGTCTCAGTGAAATTACAAGGTAAGTGCAAAATTGGTAGATGTCTGAATACTGCATGCACGCATACATCTCACTTATGTAAGAGGGTGATAAAACAACTTCTTCAAAGGCAGACATGGCCAATTAATGATTCTAAAAGGTTCATCCGTGGATTCACTTCTTAAGGCTTCATAAAGCTTCTATTTTATCACTTCTCTGAGCTTTATACTGTATGTTAGGCTCTAACAGTTCCACATCCTATGTTCTTCTTAGATGTGACCCTAGCTTTATTATAGACTTGGTACATTGAACAGGGGCTCATATTGTCTAGTCATTATTTTTTAAAGAGATGTTAAGGGTTTCACCCCCAGTGCGGAATCTTTTTGCTTGTTTTTTTTTTACTTTTGCTTTGCTTTTAACTAATTTGGAACTTGCTTGCAATAGCAAGAATTCCAGCAGCTCAGAAACAGAGGGATAATTTTTGTACTTGGTTCTCAAGAAATGGCAAGGTAAGATTTGCAAAGGATCAGTATTAGGTTTTATCAGAATTAAATTAAAAGTATTAAATGTGTAAATTTAAGAAAGCTAAGACTGAAGGAATACTGAAAATATTCTTATCATATAGCTTCTATTATTATTACCGCGTTTCCCTGAAAATAAGACAGGGTCTTATTTTCTTTTGACTCCCGAAATAGACGATTGGCTCTCCTGTATACAAAGTATAGTTCATTAATATATACTTTGATTTTATATAAACTCTAAGCCCTTTTGTCTGCCAATTACCTCCCAAAGACCGATTCGATCGCACAGACTAGGCCTTCTCCGGATTCCATCTGCCAGCCAATGTTGGCTGGCGACCCCCCGGGGGAGAGCCTTCTCTGTTGCAGCTCCGGCCCTCTGGAACGAGCTCCCCATGGAGATCCAGACCTTTACGACCCTCCAGGCCTTCCGTAAAGCCACTAAGTCCTGGCTGCTCCGGCAGGCCAGGGGCTGTTGAAGTATCCAGCCCCACGGTAACTATGAATGTTGTTGTATTTTAAATTGTTTGTTTGTCTTATTTATTCCCTTCCCCTTTTTATTGTAAGCCGCCCGGAGTCCTCCGGGAGTGAGCGGCATACAAGACTAATAAACATACATATACATACATTTTGAGTACAATGGCCCTGTTGTATTTGTGTCTCTTCTACATTTATATAAATAAGTAATAACCACTGTAGTCCAAGGGAAGATATATGGGGAGAAAAGTTACTTTAGGTTTAAAAAGGAATAGATTTGCATGATTGAAGGTAGAAATATGTCCAATGAAAGTGGAAATCGTTGAAATCCTTTTCAATAAATATAATAATGAGGACCCAAATATATATCTAAACATTTTCATCATTCATCATAGAGGCAATATCATGCTTCAGATCTCCCAACTCAAGCAGCACTTGCTGGTTAAATCTTCAGTAACTAGACATGAAACATAGCAGTACCAAATTAATTAAAGTATTAAATTTATTAAATGTGTCACATTAATATTTAGTAAGTTCATTAAAGTATTAAATTATATCACAGATACTTACATACATGTGACAAAAGTAAGATTAAAATAAACAGTGGGAAAAAGCATACATTTTTTGCCAGGTACACTGTTTGCCACTTAACCGGCCAGTTATTATTTTTATTATTATTATTTTATTATTATTTAGCAGAAGCAGAAAAATAAATTCAATCACTCTTATGATCCCTTTCTGAAATAGAGATTATAAACCCAATCTCTCTCTGAATGTTTTTGAGGCAAAACTTGCCAAAAGTCATTCAGATGGATAGACCTATTTTTAGCTAAGCAGGATGAGTAGACCAATCATTAAATTGTGGTCAATAAGAATGACAAAATTGGTGGGCTTTTTTCCCTTTGTCCCAAAGACTGAAAGCTGAATGATTGGAGAAATGGATGGAAAGAATTCGTGAAATAGCTTGGGGATCAATGACTATTAATTTAACAGCAGAACATTTTCTAAAATGAAACAGTTTATGTTGTAATGTGGGATAATTACGATTTTCAATTAACTGACATTTCACACAGCTTGGGGACTATACTATGCAATAACCCTCAGCTCCTAATTCAACTCTGATGTTAGCTGAGCCTTTTGTCAATAATCCAGTGGTATTATATCAGTGGCAAACCTAGCATCCTGCAAGCAATTACTTTCATTGTCATAAAATTCTAAGAGCCAGAGAAAAGTACAGTTCACCTTAAGTTCACAGAAGACTTGTATCTGCCATGTTGATTTTTCTCCTAATAATAAATTTCTGGCACTAAGAGAAGAGATTTTATAGCATATCAAGGAAGACGCAAATCATGGATTAAAGCAATATGTGCACCAAGCTTTAATCAGAAGGCAAAAAAATAAATTGCAGTTATATGTGTGTGTGTGTGAGAGAGAGAGAGAGAGGGAGGGAGGGAGGGAGGGAGGGAGGGAGGGAGAGAGGGAGAGAGTGATTGATTGATTGATTGATTGATTGATTGATTGATTGATTCATTATTTGGTCACTGACAAGCAAAAGTTTTTAGAAGATACAGTACCAAAGTAATATACATAAAAAACATTTTTTGAAAAAAAAGTAAATAAAAAATAAGAATACTTATTATATTAAATTACTTAAATGTAAATTGTTAAAATTATTAAAAAGGTATTCTGTTAGCCTCATTTCTTTCACCATTTTCCCTCTTTTTCCTGGTTACCGATTGCTATTTGAATATTTTTATACTTTGGACATTGTTGCTCATTTCTATTTAGATATGCCAGGTCTCATTATGTATTATTTCATGCCATCATGTTTCTTTGACAAGATGAAACAAAACACACTGCTCAAAATGTATTTTCTGGTATTGCTTAAAGGTACAATCTTAAAGCTTAAGGCTCAAACAAAATATGGGAAAGGAAACATGATTAGGTCGTTCCAATGGCTTTCACACAGATGTGATATCCTGTCACGCACAAAGAATCAGGACAATTCATAAGGTTGCAACACAGAAGATTCACTCAAGTCTATACACATGACATGGTCGACTAAAGTTCAACATTAAATTGATACTAGATAAGAATCAAAAGAATTCAAGGCAGGCTGGACTTGGATCTCTTGTGGAAATGCAAGGACTCTAAACTGATCACCTATTTAACTCTGCCTCTCCCAAGCAATGCCTGCTTTTCACCTACATATCTATATGGATGAAGTTATGTCTTAATCAGGGGTGGTATTCACTTACTTTCCTTATTGGTTTGCAAATGTGAGTCTTCAGCCTACTGTGCGTGCACTTTGGTTGTGCGTGTGGCTTCCGTGTGGCTTGAAAATGTGCCTAAATAGGATGGCATAGAGCCGCGATTTCCACTACCAGTTCAAGTGAACTGGTGCGAAACGGATGAATACCACTTCTTAGTCCTATATGCCCTGTATAATCTTTTACCTTGTGGTTATATAGCTGAAGATACAATTTCCCCTGTCATGGTCTTTATTGAGAAGTTCATAGGCTTAGGATGGATAGAAAAAAAATATATGGCTATTAAGGTGACAATCTGAGCTAGAAGTGCATTTGCACAAAATTGGAAAGCAGACGAAATCCCATCGGAAGGGGAGGTAACAAAGAAGATATTAGATTGTGCAGAAATGAACAGGTTGACATTGAGAATAAAGGACAAAGAGGAATCAGTGCACTACAGGACATGGGGACAATTTTATGAATGGCTTGAAAAAAGATACAAATAGAAAGAGAAAGGAACAAAGCATAAAACAAATGTTAAATAGCTATTGTAAGAATGTATATTTAAGAATGAATTCGAAAGGAAAAATAAAAAACTTTTTTACAAAAAAAAAGGTGACACACTGGGTTTATATGAAACATGGGATTATGCTACTCCTGAAGAAGATGTGGCAGTGTCCATTGCCACAAAACACAGTACAGGTAGCCCTTGACTTACCACCAGAGTTGCTAAGTGAGGAATTTGTTGCTAAGTGAGGCATTTGTTAAGTGAATTTTGCCCCATTTTATGACCATTCGTGCCATAATTGTTAAGTGAATCACCCCAGTTGTTAAATTAGTAGCATGGTTGTTAAGTGAATCTTTTCCTCCGTTGCAAAAGGGGATCATGTGACCACTGGACACTGCAACGGTTATAAATATGAGTCAGTTGCCATCTGAATTTTGATTACATGACTGTGTGCATCCTGCAACGTTGTAAGTGGGAAAAACAGGTGTAAGTCACTTTTTTTCAGTGCTGTTGTAATTTTGAATGGTCACTGAATGAACTGTTGTAAATCGAGGACAACCTGTAATCCCCTTTCTAAATGGTGTCCAAGAATTACATAGAAACTTTGCTATACCCACTTCCGATGACTGCCTGTTTGGTTCCGGGCATTAATTTTCATCTTTAACACCTGGGAATTGCCAACCTTGAAATCTGTTGCACTTGATTAAAATGATACATACACACACACACACACACACACACACACACACACACAAATACTGAGCACAATATATTTTCCCACAAAAACCAATTGTGTTCAAATTGATCTTGGATGATAGATGTTTGACTGTGAGATGCTTTATCCATGAAATATACCATTCAATGTTTCAATTACGAATTGATGGATTTATGTGAAGAAATGTATTGATTTCACAACTCTTGTATATTCCAGTTAGCTATACTGTACTTTGCTCTTACTTAAGTTGCTTTCTAGAGGCCCAGGGTTAAATTTTACAGATCCTGAAGAATACTTCAGTTGTTTAACTCTTGATTATTTCTGCACTACCTTTGAGATGATATAATCTGTGCTTTAATTGCATTTTATGTTTGCTTTTTGTGGGTCTCCCAGAGATATATAGATTGAAGCAGTTAGTGAGTGAGTGAATGAGTGAATGAGTGAATTAATTAATTAATTAATTAATCAAGCAAATCAGTAGGATTTGAATACTTTCTGCATATAAAGGTTTATGGTCCAGATTACCTAGGCACAAGAGTGGGCAACATTAGTTTCCTGTCCCCTACCTCACTTTTCTTTCCATTCTCATTGGTTTTGAACAGATCATTTTTTCTCATATTTCTTTACTTCCATGCCATAATTCCCTGTTACAGATACAGATGAGTCTTTTGATTTGAGAGATTGGATAGTTTAACTGAATTTAAATTTCAGTAGGTAATCTCAGAAGGACGTGGTGGCTTAGTAACTAAGACACTGAGCTTGTCGATCAGAAAGGTTGGAAGTTCAGTTGTTTGAATCCCTAGCGCCGCATAATGGAGTGAGCTCCCATTACTTATCTCAGCTTCTGCCAACCTAGCAGTTCGAAAGAACGTAAAAATGCAAGTAGAAAAATAGGAACCACCTTTGGTGGGAAAGTAACAGTGTTCTGTGCGCCTTCGGTGTTTAGTCATGCCGGCCACATGACCATGAAGAAGTCTTTGGACAGCGCTGCCTCTTCAGCTTTGAAAAGAGATGAGCACTGCTCCCTAGAGTTGGGAACGACTAGCACATATTTGTGAGGGGAACCTTTACCTTTACCTTTAGGTAACCTCAGACATTGTTAAATCAATGACATTTTAGTGGATGCATTAAAGCCATAAGTACTGCTGATGAAGTTAAATTCAGTTTGCAAAATTGACATCCATAGCCTGAGGAAGCCAAAGTCTGGAAGCTCATTGCTGACAATTGTCTTGAAGTGAAATTGCCACTTGCAGCAATCTTCTTTTTAGACTGTTTGATATCTAGATTAATAAGCAATAATCCCCTTGAGCATGAAGTGGGTTCCCCCCCCCTTAAATACTAATCTTGTAAAAGTTGCCATTGTTTGGTTCCCCCAAAAAATGAATAAATCTTCACTTGTTTTTAAAGAAACAAGTAAGATAAGAAACAGACTTTTAGCAAGTCAGATTATTGACTGCTTACTGCACTCTATATGCTTCCAATGCCAGGACACAGTTGATATTTTCTTGATTTCTGCTACCTATATCTGACATTCTGGCTGGAAATGTACAGGAAATGAACTGAGACATTCACCAGACAAAACATGGTGCTCTACCAGTCAAGAAGACAAGATAAATAAGATCCAAATGGAAGAATAAGGAGTTGCAAGATGTTGACTATACTTTTAAGTAGATGTCACTTAGTTCTTCCGGCTGCTGCTTTTTTTCCTGAGTTTCATTTGGAACTAAACCAAGAATGGTCCTAGAGAAGATGTGGATAGCAAGCAGCCAGAGAATCCCAGAATTCTGGCCTATTTTGAGAAGCAGCAACAACAACAAACAAACAAATATCAGAAGCCAGCATAGGCAAAACACATCGCAGCCAAGGAAATGAATGCAGGTGTCCATGAAGTCGCCAAAAATAAAGCCTGACTTAAAGGGGACATTTATGTTTGTCTTCATTTCCAGCCAAAATGAAGCTTATAAACCCATGATGGCGAATCTATGGCATGTGTGCCACAAGTAGCATGCGGAGCCCTCTCTGTGGGCACATGAGCTGTCACCCAGCTTAGCTCCACTGTGCATGCACGTGTGCCTCCCGCCAGCCAGCTGGTGTTTGGGTCTCTGCAAGCATGCAGGAGACACATGCGCATGTGCAAGGGAGTTGGGGTGGGAGTGTGGGGGTTGGAGTTTGCTAAGTCATCGCACCTACGGCCACCCAATGCCTGTCAACCAGGAAGCCTCCTAATTGGCTAAGGCGCGCTGCTGGCCTGGCGGGAGAATCCAAGGCATACCATTGGTTAATAGGCTAACAGCTCGAGGTATAAAAAACCTGTCAGCCAACACCTTGGGTTCTTTTCGTTACTTGTTCCAGTTGTAATAAACAGTTGATTAGCAGCTCTGCCTCTGTGTTTTTCCTCAGGGCTCAGGCTTGAGCATGGTTCTCTCCCCCCTGCACCCAGTTTTTGGTCTCAGAAGGCTTCAGGGAGGACTACTAGGCCCAAAACAGGCCGCCAGGTGGGGGGGGGGTGTCTTGCCCAGGTTTTGGTCCCAGGAGGCTTCAGGGAGGCCTGCTAGGCCAAAAATGGGCTGCGTGGGGGGATTGCATGCATGCAGGGAGGAGCATGGGGGGTCATGCACACATGCATAGGGGCAGTGGTAGGATTCAAATAATTTAACAACCGGTTCTCTGCCCTAAAGACCAGCATGGCTCGGTGGTCATGTGACATCACTCACATCAATGGGCGCTTTGCCTTAGCTGTTACAATGTAATAAGGGTTAACCAGAGAGGCAGTTTCTGTAAGCAGGGCAATAAAGATTAGGCTAGAAACACCACCAGAATGTTTCCTTCCTGCCTTCCTTACAGGATTAGCCCTGTAATGTGAGAAAAAACAAAATGAGATTTTTTTTCCAACAACCGGTTCTCTAAGCTGTTAGAAAGTTAACAACCGGTTCTCCCGGATAGGTGCGAACTGGCTGAATCCCACCACTGATAGGGGGGCAGGGCACATTGCATTATGAGTGTGGGCACACAAGGAGGAAAAGTTTAGCCATCACTGTTATAGACCTTGGAGCCCTGACAACTCCGAAGCCCATGCTCATAGCCTTTACTTTTCCTAATAGATTGTGCCGTAAGGGGAACCCTACTTTGTAGTTTTTAAAAACGCACTGGGATAAAGCCATCATAATGGATATATTCACATTCAATAGGTTGAAACAATCCATACAATGCCATATAAAGAGGTTTCATGCAGGTTTTGTTGTAAGACATCTGTTGGACTTCCATTCTTCCTGTCAGTATCACAACTGATAGGGTCTTAAGTACATGCATATGTTAGCATTAAAGGAAGCCTTTGGTATTAATGAATGTCAACCTTTTAATGTGCTAAATTGAACTCTGCCATCATGACATTGGGAAGTCAAAGGGTTAATAGCTTATATATAAAAAGAAAATCCATTGCAATGTTAATAGATAGTATTTAAATAGATGTTTAATTAGCACAGTTAAGAGGTAATGACACCAATTAATCAAAATGCATTCACCTTAGGACAAACTCAAACAATTAAATTCTGAAGGAGATTTAAAAAAAAAAGAACATGCTGAGATCAAAGTAGTGGGACAAAGTCAGATTTTCACTCCTTTCATTATTGAAATCATATTTTTTTTAGTTATCTTCACTTCCACCCCTTCCCCCATAATCAATATTATGGACTTTGATTTAGTTTAATTCAATAACATCTCAGATAAGACTGTGTTACAAAAGCAAAAGTTCTGTATCAGAAATTAAATGTTTTTCAGAGAAAAAATTTGGTGGATAAATATTTGTTTCCATTGAAAAAGTTTCAATTGACATAATAATCAATATCTATCCATAAAGAGAGGGAGAGAACTCTTGGATACTTTAAAAACTATAGAAAACTAGCTGATACCCTGGCATTGCCCAGGTATTTATTTATATGTGGTAAATGCCCAGATCAAACCTAATTTCTAATTTTGAATTTTCCCCCTCTATCTATCTATCTATCTATCTATCTATCTATCTATCTATCTATCTATCTATCTATCTATCTATCTATCTATCTATCTATCTATCCATCCATCCATCCATCCATCCATCCATCCATCCATCCATCCACCCTCCTTCCTTCCTTCCTTCCTTCCTTTCATTCATTTATCATCTATCATCTACTATCTAACTATTATCTATGAATATATGGTTATCCAGTTTTTGAGAACTGTCCCAAATAGGAAGTGGAATGGAAAATAGTTGGAGACAGTTGGGGGTGTAATGGATAGTGCCTTTGTCATTTAGAGATTAATGGAAGGGCCTTGGGGGAGTAAAAAAAACTTTCACAGGAATATTCAATTGTAGCAGTAATTGTGATATTGTATATGTGAGGCATTGAGTCCAGTTCTATATACTGTATGTGAGATGAGACCCAACCGAATAGTGCTTCTATTTAGGAGGAATACACTGCTTTGGATACAAAAGCTCTCTTTTGATTGAATGGAAAGTATTTTGTTAGGAAACTTTGACAAAACATCGGTTATATTTGTGTAGTGCAAATGTTGTGGTATTTATGTTTCATTGGGAAAAATCATTTTAATAGCTTTGGGTATTGAACTGAACTGTATTGTTTAAGGATGACCATCCAGAGAATTCACAATTGATATTTATCCTTCTACACATATTAGAATAACATTGTGATACTATCTTATACAATCCTTTGTATATATCCATTCATTACTGCTGTTTATTGAGAATCATTTTAATTTCCAGTGAGTACTAGCAGCTATAAGAACTCAGTAGAAGGACAATACAAAATGTTAATTCAGTCAAGAGTGCTTTTGGGAACAAAAGCACAACAACAGTGTCACATTTCAGCTGAACAAACTTTCAGAAGAAAACTTAACTGGAGAATGAACATTATCTTTGGATGACACTGTTATCTTTCTTACTATTCCTCTTTAGCAATGGGATATGGTTTATGTATTGTTCATTTAATTAATCCCCATTTCTTTGAGTTGCTATTTCTTACATCTTTTCTGTGCACTGCATATTACTTACTCTCAAACTCCAAACCATGGCAGATCAGTATGAACAGAGAGAAAGCTGTAGCAAGATACATCTTAGAGTTGTTGTTACCCTAGTTTAACATTTCAAATCCACTCTCTTGTAGTATTTCTTGGTTTTTATAATGTTGAAAACTGCAGGTATGGAACAGATGGTTAAGACTTTTTCTCCCTATTATTATGATAGCTATCCATTCACTGAGGTAGAAAATTACTGTACAACATTCGTTTCCATTGCGGGAAGTCATTTCAAGCACATGGACATCGTACACCTAAAGTATTACAGCAAGAACAGTTAGATGGCTTGCGAACTCACATTCTGTAGTATTTTCTACAGAGGTGTTTCATTATATATATTTTCCACAGCAAAGTATTCAGTTTTTAATACTTCCTTTGGATGTGAAAAAGGCATGTTTTGGCAGACATGAAAATGATATTCTGATAAACTTTAGTGTGAGATTTGTCACTTTTTAAATGATAAATCTTGTAATTCACAAGAAGATATTTCAGGCATCTAAAATTCTATTATCAAATTGCTATACATCCTACAGGAGAATGAAGGCAGTAGTGGCCTTGTGCATGTAAGAGAATACATTGCTATATTTTTCATGCAACCACAACATCATCCTTGGCATTTCAAGTCAACTTCAACACATGCTAATAAAGCAAAGTTACATTTCCAGTAACCAATCACACCAAGGACATCATCACAAGGTAATGAGAAATCCACGTGTTTATATTGAAGCCTTTATATTGACCAGTCCTTTATAAGTAGCCCTTCTTTCCTTCTTTCCTTCCTTCCTTCCTTCCTTCCTTCTTTCCTTTTCGATAATATCTTGTTTCTTGTTTAGGGGCACATACACATACAGTATATTTAAGGTTTCAAAAACAATTGTTATCCTGCAGAGCATTAAAAAGAATTTAGAACCCACATTAAGTGAAGCAAATATTGTATTTAACCTCCACTAGTGGGCTTCATGATTTGAAAACAACAGCAAATTGAAGCATGTTTAGAAGAGCTCTGTCAAGTTGACCAAGATCCAGAAACTACAACTGTGAAAAATGACTAACGGATCTAGAAATGTTTGGTTTGCAGGAGAAACATGACAGCAGTATTTAAATTGTTATCACCAGGGATTGAGGATTTATTGGCTTTTTTACTGGGGTTATCTTTCTCTTTCTCCCTTAGATAACCCCAGTACAAATACTTTGGCCACCAAATAAGAAGGAAGGACTCACTGGAGAAGAGCCTAATGCTGGGAAAGTTTGTGGGCAAAAGAAGAAGGAGATGACAGAGAATGAGATGGCTGGATAAAGTCACTGAAGCAGTAGATGTGAGTTTAAATGAACTCCAGAGAATGGTAGAGAACAGGAAGGCCTGGAGGAATGTTGTCCATGAGGGTTGCGATGGGTCGGACATGACTTTGTAACTAACAACAACTCAGGATATATCCCTGTAATTCATCTAGAGTTTCCAAGAGTGCGTTGGGTGGACCTATAAATTTTCTTAATAATAAATAAATATCTCAAGGGGCATCATACAATTTCCCATTATCTCAGAGGGCAAGAGCAGAACTTATGAGTTAAAACTATGCAGAACAAAGTTTATGGTAGACATCAGGAGAAACTTCTCAAAAGTAGAAGAGGCTGCCAGGTGATAGGATGAGTTCTCCTTTTCTTCAAATCTTCAAAGAGAGGCCAAACAGCCAACTGTGGGAAAAATTCTAATCCATTTGCATAAAATGGGGCTGGAGTAGCTGATTTCTAGTGTTCTTTCCAACTCTATGATTCTTTCATTCCTCCTGTTCTCAACAACTCTATCTATATGTGAAATTCCTCTCTCAGAACATTATCCCATAATGCTTATGAATGGAATTGTAATTTCATGATACCTTATAAGATAATAAAATAAAATTGGTTCATTTAGAAGTTTTCACATGGAGCACAGAGTTCAGCTTTTGCTATAAACTATAAACTCAAACAGCTATTGCTTTGGTCTTTCTAGGCACATACTGATGCCCTTTCAACTCCAAGCACATATATTTTATTGATCATACTTTTAGTCACAAAATTAATCTTTCATTTCATTTATTAAATGAAGTTTAATTAATTTTGCATGTAATGTTCTATTATATTTTAATTTTGTCTTCACAAAGCATCTTAGGAGCAGTGATTTCTAGGAAGCAAAAGATAATGATTATTCCCATTTCAGATATGGAAACTTATAGATGAGGAACTGAATTTTACTTGAATGCTGGCAATGACCAGGAAATTTTATTATAGGTATCTAAGGGCCATAAGCTAGCTCAGGGACCACAAGAGCAAACTGTGTTGCATACAGCTCAATCCTTCAAAGTCCTCCTATCTTCCACTCTCATTACCTGAGGCAGCTGTCTCACTTGGTTAATTATAAGACCGGCCTTGCTGCAAACATGATGGCCTCAGGGCTTGATCACAATTTTTGAAAGCCTTGTCCATAGCTATCACCTTCAAAATAGGCTGCATGATGAATGAACAATCAAGTAAACATTCCCTCAACTTGAACTAGATTCCTAGGAATTACACATCTATTTTCCTTGGCAGTGATGCAGAGTTCACCTGTCAGGGTTCCAAATAACATCCAAAATTAAATCAGAGTCCAAGCAAAATATTGCTCAAAGTTCCAATTTATTAAGAGAGTCATGTTGGCACATCTGAGAAACCCCGAATCTGAAAGCTTCCTGGTTTTCCCCACTTAGTTGAAAGTTCAAGATCCTGCCCCCACACCCACAAGTCCATCATGTGGTCCATCTTCCACTGCAATGTTGGCAGTTCCACCCATCCAGTCACAGTCAGGTGCAGAGACAAAGGATGACCTTGGCAATCTAAAAGGAATTTTATTTTGGTTGCATCACGTCCTACTTCTTACTATCCCCCTCCCATTTCTTCACTATAGAAACAGCATAGTAGATAGAGATCAGTGACGTGCAGTGACGGTTACCATTGGTGAGGCAAGCCTGCAGCAGCGGCGAGAAGCAACATCCCCGGCACTGTGTCCGACAGGCGTCTCGCATTTATGACGGACATAAACACGAGACGCCTGTCTGACACAGTGGCAGGGGTGTTGCTTCTCGCCGCCGTCACGCTCCACCGCCTTGCCCCCCGCCTCCTCCGATGAACAATCCTGCTGCCCCGGCCTGCAGCCAGCCCACCCACCCCTCGCCCGACCTGCTCTCTGCCTGGACTCACCGCTCTCCTCCTCCTCCTCCTCCTCCTCCTCCTCCTCCTCCTCCTCCTCCTCCTCCTCCTCCTCCTTGTCCCCGCTCGGTGCTGCGCTGGCTGCAGGCCAGGGCATCAGGATTGTTTGTCAGAGGGGGCAGGGGGGCAAGGCAGTGGAGCGCGAGGGTGGCAAGAAGCATCTCAGATGGAGCCGGGACACCCAGAAGGCAAGCCGGCACTTTGGCATGCCTTTAAGTGCCGGCTTGCCTTCCGGGTGTCCTGGCTCCATCTGAGATGCTTCTTGCCGCCGTCGCGTTCCACCGCCTTGCCCCCCCGCCTCCTCATACAAACAATCCTGCTGCCCCAGCCTGCAGCCAGCCCACCCACCCCCGCCCGACCTGCTCCCTGCCTGGACTCACCGCTCTCCTCCTCCTCCTCCTCCCCACTCGGTGCTGGGCTTTAAAGGGGTCTCCCCTCCCCAGCCAGACAGCCCACCCAGCCAATTCCTCCCCTCACCACCACTGTGTCCAACAGGCCAGGTGTCTCACGTTTATGGCGGACATAAATGCAAGACGCCTGGCCTGTTGAAACACAGCGGCGAGAACGTCCCTGCCGCTTCCGTGCTCCGCTGCCTCGCCCCCTGCCTCTTCCGACCCCACCGCTGTGAAGAAAGAAAAAACACACACACACAAACCTCACAATAAAAAATATTTTTTTTATTAAATTACAAATTACAAATTAAATTACAATAAATTTGAATCCCCCCCTCCCTCCGTCTGATCCACCTTTTCCAGCTGTGGAAACTCTCTCAACTCTCCTCTTGTCCGCCCAATGTAAGCGTGCTCAATGTAAGCGTGCTCATAAGGCATGATTCGCTGCTCCCCGATCAGGAGGCGGGAGAATCAGTGCCTCTTTTGCATATGAAAGTGTTCGGTTTTTAACTCCTCCTTAACTTTTAAAAGGCGAACAATTCCTTAGGCAAAAGAGGCCCCGGGTTCTCTGGCCTCCTCCCATAGTTAACACTGAGAGCAGACACCAAGCCACTGTGACTTTGAATCTGGTAGCAACTACCCTGGCTTTAATTATTTAAAAAAAATTATTTAAAATTCTTCCTTTCCCTCAGGAGACTGGTGAGGCCCCGCCTCCCCTGCCTCTAGTGACTGCACGTCCCTGATAGAGATGTGGCTGGCCAAAGATCCCAAAAGGAACCGACTGCATGCCTGACATTACCACTGATTCCTTTGGTGGTGGTGTTTTCCCACTTCCCCAATCCATCCATTCTGGAAGTCTTCTATCTAAGTACTAAGTAGCTCCAACCTTTGCTTAGCTTTAACTGAAATCAGCCAAGATCGTTTTGTCACTTGTTTGGCCTCGTGTCATTTTCAATTCATATTTGTGGAATAAAAAGACATGGCAGGTTCTCTATGTTGAAGGAAAAAAGGGGGTTTAGAAAATGTGTAACGCTATCCATAGACTCTGTTTGGAGTGAGGCTTGAAGCCACGTCCAGTCTCATTGCTCATTCTAGCTGTATTACAGCAGAGTTTGAGAAGTAGATGATAAAAAAGGCAGCATTTGATAAAATGTCTGCCGGTATGGGCAAGGAACAGAAGTCTTCTGGGAGACATTCCCTGAATATATGTTGCAAGAATCACAAATTCAAGAGTAGCTTTGGTAAACAAATATTTACGAGGCAAACGTATCTGTCAAAGGGATACGATTCAGAGCCCAGGCTTCGAGAGAAATGGACTTATGGGCTCTCAAGTTTAGCTGGGAGTACATGTTGATTTTCATTCTGCATTATTAAAAAAGAGATGCTTGACATATTTGAGAATAGAGATTTATATGTATTTTGAGCCAAAGTAACGGAGAGAACTATATATCACCGGAATCAATCTGCAAGTTCTTTTCTGTCAGTCTGCAGGGGCAATATTGTTAGAAAATGTAGCTTTACAGTTCGAATGAGGCATTATGAGAAGAGTGATGTGTGGTTTGCCCTGAAAATAATAAGTAATGCTGCCTTCTTTGGGAATTTAATAAAATCAAAAGGAAAATACTCTACACTGACATTGGTGAGCCCAAGTCTTCCGATAATTGACTCAGGCTTGAAAAAAGCCCTTATGTCATCCTTATAGCATCAATTGAACAATCCATTAATTTGTAATAGACAAAATTGTTCTGATCCATTCCTAATTGGAATCCAAATGTGGAATAGAGTGGACTGGGAAATGGTTTCCTGATTATTTGGGAATGGTCTGGTCCTATTAGACCCAAGGAAGTGGACAGGCTCCTCAATGCTTGTATAAGCAAAGTATAATCACCTGTCAATTATATCCCTGTCTCTTCTAGCTGGTGAAAACCTTTAGGATGGTGACTGCCCGGTGGTTTCAGACAGTGATAAATTCTTCACTGCAAGAGGAGATGTCAGATCAAAGGTCAAAGGTCAAAGTCCATCTCTTGATCCCATCTGCCTGAACAATTTTCATCCAGTTTCTCACCTTCCCTTTTTAAGGAAGGTGGTAGAAAAAGTGGTGGCATGGCAGCTTCAAAGAGTTTTGGATGAAATGGATCATCTGGCCCCGTGGTGTGTTCCGGCTGAGACTACTGCCGGTTCACTCAGGGACGCACTTTCCATCCTTCTGAGGTTGGCAAAATGAGGATCTAGATTGTTGGGGGCAATATGCTGACTCTGTAAACTGCTTAGAGAGGGCTTTAAGCACTGTGAAGTGTTATATGTCTAAGTGCTATTGTATTGTGTTATTGTATTGTATTGTATTGTGCTGCGCTACACTACACTACATTACATTATAGTATATTATATTATAATTTTTTGAACAAATATCTCAGTGGGAAAGCATTTGGGGACCACATCTTTCAAAGGAGTCGTCCGAAACACCGAAAGAGGCAAAGACTTTGAGCAGCTGCTCAATTAATAGGTGCCCATGTTGCAACCTATACAAATGGGACAAAATCCGTCTACAAAGGATTGTGGATACATTACATTTGTCTTCACATAACACGGGGTGGGCAATTTGCCAAATTTAGTAAGGAGCAGTTGCAATGCAAACAATATGATTCATTTGCTTATTATCCAACTTGTCTTTGTCATCTGAAAATCCCATTCCTCATTAAAGGAGGCGGGGAGGGGGAGGAAGAACATCTGATCTGCACTGAAATCTCATGCTTTTTCCAACAGACGAAATGCGTTTTTAAAGGATTTGTAAAAGAGCCACATACCAAGGCTTAGAAAAATTAGGAAAAGCCTGGTTCACTGTGTTTGGCTTTTGAGATTTTTGCATGTCACACAATCTGCTCAGAGGATCGCTAGGTGAAGCCAATTTTCAACCTATCTAACAAAAGTGAATGAGAAAAGTGGAAGACGTGGAGTGCTATTCACAGCAGCCAGCAGCAACGTAAACCTTCTAGTTTGAATTCAGAAGCAGCAGGTAAAAATCTTTGCGGGGCGAAATGGATATTTTTACTTTGTTCTCATTAATACAAGAACAATGTCTACTTCTAGCCTAGTTCAAAGCCTATTTTACTCTTTTTACCTTTTCCATTGAAACTGGGACAATTATCTACCTACACTGATTTCAATAAAGCAGAATACTTTGTGTTCCATTAAGAGATGTAAAAAGGCCAATACTGTATAGGCGAGATCACATTTCACTTATCAAGCAAAGACATTCACACTTATATTTTTAGCTGACATTTTTAATCTTGGGTTCAGCTGAGCACGTACAAGAGCTATTAGGGGGGGAAAAAAGTCTTGCTTGGTCTCGTCCCCTGAAAAAAAATATCTAACAGAAAACAGCAGTGATTCTCAGTTCCAGGGGCCTTCACTTGGAATTGAAATGTCAGAAATGGGACTGTAATGTAGCATTTATCTGTTGAGACACTTCAGAGCATGAAACCTTAGTGGCGCCCTAAGAATGAGATGTTTTAACATTTGTCACCACAGAGGCTCATAGACAGCTCAGAAAATCTGACGGCATGAAAATATACCACCAGAGTGTCTAAAAAAGACTTGTGGGTGGTGGTGGTGAGGTATCAGTCAGTCAAAAAGTGTAGTGAAATGTTCAAGGTCATAGAATGGCAGCCTGTTTAAAAGGAGTGGGCATTTTGTTTGGCTCTGTCTTGTTTAAGGGATGTGCGATCACAACTCGCAATCCAAAGCTTTTTAGCAAACTTAATAGTCAAAGGGGATGGCAAGAAGTCATGTTCTAGACCACGTGTGTCAAACTCGCCATGTCACATTGCTGGCACGTGATGTTTCATGATGGTTTTCCCCTTCCCAGAGCTGAGGTGGGCGTGGTCTATGTGAGACGCATCTGGCCCACAGGCCGCCAGTTTGACACCCCTCTCCTAGACCAAGAAAACCAAGGGTAGGAAGAAACAGAGCGATTGCACAATAAAGAGATCTTATAGTAGGGCAGAACTTAATTCTGACACTTTGAGCATGTTACTCTGACACCCCATCCTTGTGTGAGAGGCTTATATTTCCATTCCACTATCAGCTCCTCGGACAGCAAAGGTGACTAACAAGGAAGCGCTGGAGCACATAACATGTCATTAGAAGGCAAAATCACAAAACCCTTGTGTCTTACTTACTTTGCCTATGACATGCAGGGAAATTCACTGGAGAAAGCAATTGGAAGAGTTAGCAGTAAAAGGAAACCAGGCCATCAAGGAACATGTGGCTGGACACCATGAAAGCTGACATCAACTGTAGCATAGAAACAGTCAAAGAAATAGTGTAAGATCGGAAGATGTGGAGAGACCTGATAGAATGGCCAAGAGTCAGGCTCAACTGAATGGATAACATCCTCACCTTCTATCGTCAGCAAGAGAGATGCTGTAAATGGTTAGGATCAGTAACGGTATCCTATTTTCTTCACTACTGGTGTGGTGCACATGTCTGGGCATGCGCAGAACCTTCTGTGCATGTGCAGAAGGTCCGTGATGACATCTGGGTGGGTGGGCGAAGCCTCGCGCTGCCGCCACAACCAGTTCGCCTGAACCGGTACAAACCGGCAACATACCACCTCTGGTTAGGATCAGAGCACTAGTTTTAGCGGGACTTGAATAAACAGGCGAGACATCTCTGACTAACTTCATGTGTTATCTCTTTCATCTTGCCAATGAAAGCATCTGCACTGTTGAATTATGTACTCCCCAAAAGCCCATCCAAGTGAGGTGCACAGATTGAGGCTTATATAAAACATGAATTTAAGAGCTAATTTGCCTTCAGTCTCTTAAAAGCAACGTCTGACTGTAATTGAGGCTAAGATGTCACCATTAAAAAAAGGGGAGAGCCCCAGTGTGAACAAAAAGACTAAAGAGGGTATGTTTGGAGAGTGTTACTGAAACTAAGGAGTATGATACATACTCAGTTTTAAAATGAAAATCTTGAGTTTAGAGGTGACAAAGGACAAATCCCTTTTGGCCCATTTTCAGCTGCTGTTCCATATACAGATGGGGATAATATAAATAACTGTTTTTTTTTCATAAGTGCTTCTTGTGGCTCTCATGTGGCTAGTGTCAAACCTAGATTATTACAGGCTAATCTGGAACAAATTGCTTTTACTTGTCCTTACTTGATCACTATCTAAGCCATTATTTATCAGATGTTCAGCCAGGATACAAAGCAGGAAATTGACTTTTGATGTGGATTCTTTAGCAGGCTAATCCAGAGCTGATTACAGATAGAAGTAGGAGCCAATTACTTGATAAATCTTTAAATGCTGGCTCAGCTATGCACAAGCCAATATTACATGTCCTAAATTTATTTGTGAGTATATAAAAGTAAAGGTAAAGGTTCTCCTTGCACATATGTGCTAGTCATTCCCAACTCTAGGGGACAGTGCTCATGTCTATTTCAAAGCCGAAGAGCCAGCGTTGTCCAAAGACGTCTCCATGGTCATGTGGCCAGCATGACTAAATGCTGAAGGCACAAGGAACACTGTTACCTTCCCACCAAAGGTGGTCCCTATTTTTCTACTTGCATTTTTACATGCTTTCGAACTGCTAGGTTGGCAGAAGCTGGGACAAATAACAGAGCTCACTCCATTACACAGCGCTAGTGATTTGAACCGCTAAACTGCTGACCTTTCTGATCGACAAGCTCAGCATTTTAGCTATTGAGCCACCGCATCCCTATATATATATACTTTCTCTCCCTCTCCCTCCCTCTCCCTCTCTCTCTCTCTCTCTCTCTCTCTCTCTCTCTCTCTCTCTCTCTCTCTCTCTCTCTCTCTCTCCATACATACATACACACACACACACACACACAGACACTGTACACAAACACACACACATATACATATACATTTGAAGCAATAAGTTGATGACATATCTCGATCAAATAGAATTTAGTCCAGTAGTGAAATTCAATTTTTTTTTTTTACTACTGGTTCTATGAGCGTGGCTTGGTGGACGTGGCAGGGGAAGGATATTGCAAAATCTCGATTCCCACCCCACTCCTCGGGGAAGGATACTGCATAATTTCCATTCCCACCCCACTCTGGGGCCAGCCAGAGGTGGTATTTGCCGGCTCTCCGAACTACTCAAAATTTCCGCTATTGGTTCTCCAGAACCTGTCAGAACCTGCTGAATTTCATCCCTGCTTTAGTCTATTTTTTTATATAGAGAGAGCTTGCTCACTGAATGAGCATATAATTCAGCTATGTCTAACGCTGCCCCTCTGACTGTTCCCACAATAACAATTATATGAGAACACTGGGCAAAGTCACCTAGCTTGTGTTTTATATTTGAATTTATTTACAAATGACACAACACAAAAAGAAGGTACCTTTTGTGATTAATGTGGTAATAGGGCTCCACCTCCCCCTTTAAATAACTAAATTAGAATTTTATTCTTGCTTAGAGAAAAAGAGAAATGTCAAAAAGCCTGGGGGGAAATCTCCTTTCCTTCCCTTTTCATTTCTTTTTCTTTTTTATGTGTTTTACTACAGACTGAGCTGCCTCCTCTGAACTCACCCAGAGCTCTTAAGTGTTAAGTAGAAGGCTCCATCCTTGCAGGCTGACACTCCTTATTACAATGACATTTTAATTCAGCCCCCTCAGGCCTTTGCTTGCTAGCCAAGCTTTTTCTTGACTTTTATGAAAAAGTTTTCTTCTTTTCCCTTTTGTGGAAATCATGTTAGCCTGTGTAATATTCCTCCTTGGACTAAAAGCGTGGTAGCTGCATATTGATTTGGATCAGATGGTCAAACTGCAAGAAAACAGCAGCAATCTTCAAGTGAGACATAGTTTCTGAAGTAACAATCTGATTTTACATTGGTTTTCTCGCCCTGTAGCTAAGCAAATAAAATAAAACCAATATTTATTGTTCAAATTGTCTAAAGCTTTCATTCGTCATCATATGGTATGTCACCTCCTCACATCAGAGTTACTAATAAGTGACATTGCAGGTTATAGAGCAGGGAATCTTATTTCAGATTTGTTTTTCCTTGGATTTTTGTGTGTGTTAAGCATAGAAACATGGAGGCAACTAGGTTATTCTTCTAATAAATAATTCCTGATTCCTTGGCTAAGCAGTAATATTTCTGCCTGCATTATTATGTTTCTTTATACGGGGCCTGGGTACTTTACAGCAAAATAGGTTAATAATTAAATTCACTTTCAATAGTCCTCGAGGCTCTCTGAGTTTGGTTGTTTCCTTGCAGATGTTTTGTTGCCAGTGTAAGTAACTTCTCCAGTGCTAGAAAGGAGTGGGATTTGCTGTTGTGTATGGGTGTGTATCGTGTGTGTTGTGTGTCTATGTATGCATGTATGTATCAGGGGTGGGTTCCTGCCAGTTCTTACCTCTTCTATAGAAGAGGTTCCACTAATCTACCATGCCGTTTAGAACCAGTTCCAGCTCCCTTCCTCCGCCTGTCTGCACTGTGCTTGCCCCGCCCACTGCTCACTGATTGGCTGGCTCACCAATTGCCCCGCCCACCTCTAAGAGTCCTATCTAAACCTTAAAGTCTTAAAGCTGTCAAGTTTGAACATCCCTGGGAATTTTTTTTCTAAAGGGTTAGGGGTGCAAGGGTCTTGTAACTTGACAGCTTTAAGACTTGCATGCTTCAAATGCCAGAGTTTCTGAGCCAACATTTTGGTTGCTAAGCAAGGGCGTTGTTAAGTGAGTTTCACCACATTTTACAAGTTGGCCATGCCCACCCAGTCACATGACTGCCAAGCCACTCCCACCAGTCACATGGCCGGCAAGCCATTCCCACAAAGCGGCCACACCTACAGAAGAGGTTCTAAAAGTTTTGAAACCCACCACTGGTATGTATGTATGTATGTATGTATGTATGTATGTATGTATGTATGTATGTATGTTATTAATCCTGGTGTTACTTTCTGCTTATCTGGATGTTGATTGCTGAGAAGGAGGTGTTTTGGTACTTTTGTTTTCTTTTTAGCTTTTTGTTTAGCTCTTTTGAATGGTGTGTAAATGTTATTTATCTCTATGTGTCTCTTGATGGCAGATTTGTATTTGGATTCATACCAGGTTTGTAACAAACCCCACTCCCTTTTGGTAACAAAATAGCTGCAAGCAAAAAAGTTCAGGGAGAACCAAGGTTCCACAATTCCATCCTGAGCTACATATATTCTTTTCTATGGCTATCACTTATAATATTTAGTAATGAGTGGAGAGATTGGATAATGGTATCATCACAGCAGTGTTTCTCTTTGATGTAACTGCCAGAATCTGACAGCGCTGATCTATAGATCTGCCTTCCAAGTTCTAAGCTGAGTTTTGAGCAAGAAAAAACAAAACCAAATGCACAGGTACAGACTAGGTGGAACCTGGCTCAATAGCAGTAACTGTGAGAAGGATCTAAGAATCCTAGTGGACAGACACTTAAATATGATCCAGGAGTGTGCTGCAGCCGCCAAAAAAGCCAATGCAATCCTAGGCTGCATTAACAGGATGGAATCAAGAACACGTAAAGTGTTAGTACTGCTTTATAAAGCATCAATAAGACCATACTTGGAATACTATATCCAATTTGGTCACCACAATATAAAAAAGATGTTGAGACTCTGGAAACAGCGCAGAGAACAGCAAAGATCATTAACAAGCTGGAGACAAAAACATGAAAGTTGCAGGAAAATTGCAGGAATTGGGTATGTCTAGTCTACTGAAAAGAAGGACTAGGGGTGACATGATAGCAGTATTTCAATATTTGAGGAGCTGCCACTAAGAAGAGGAGAGTCAACCTATTCTCCAAAGTACTGAAGACAGGACAAGAAGCAATGGATGAAAACTAACCAAGGAGAGAAGCAACCTGGAATTAAGGAAAAACATCCAACAGTGAGAACAATTAATGAGTAGAACAGCTTGCCTTCAGACATTGTAAGTGCCTCATCATTGGAGGTTTTTAAGAAGAAACTGGACAGTCACTTGTCTGAAATGGTATAGGGTCTTCTGCTTAAGCAGTGGGTTGGACTAGAAGACCTCCAAGGTCCCTTCCAACTCTGTTATTCTATTATTCTGATCTGGGCTTCCTAAATATCCTTCTGTTCCCTCAGTAGCTAAACCTCCATATGTGAAAGATATTTGGTGCAATATGTCTATTCAAAATGGCAACAGAGGCAATACAGAAATGAGTAACTTCATCTCTTGAAAAAAAAATCCCAACTGATAAATTTATTCATTTATTTGCTGATGTTCTTTTGATTTTCCACCTACTATTTCATATGGATTTCAGAATCCACAGTGCTACAATGAATATACTGGAAGACAATTGGCTTCGCAGGTGCTTTCTGCAGAATGTGCATTGATAACACTGTGGGAAATCAGTGCCTTTGGATTTAGGAAACATAAAATGATAGGATCCCAAACCTCCTTCCGTGTTATCCACTCCCAGGAATTAAGTAGCATGTTATAAAAAAATATATATCTTCAACCATTAATTTGTTTCACCAATTTAAGACCAATATGCATTTTTACAATTTTCCATAGTTTTTCAGTTTATCACCAATGTTTACTTGGTATTATATATTAGCTAACTTAAGCTACGTGAAAAATTGTGGTTCATGGATATTTCTTCCACAATATTTATTTTAATATAAAATACTGCCCAGTGAATATTTGTGATGCTGTTTTGTTCCAATGCATTCATGTATACAGGATAGTGTGGTTTATTATCTGCTTTATACAATCTTTGATTTATATAGTGGATTGGTTTATATCCACTAAGCCTTCAAAGTTAATGCTAACCGAAGTATTTTATATTGTGCAAATTTGATCTGACAGGACTTTCTTTTACCTGATCGTGAGACTGTGTGACACATCCAGGCTTGAGTTCAAGATTAGCATCACCACTTTTTAAACAGTGAAAAATCAAAATTTGTTTTGCTTTCCATACTTATAGGAAAGCATAGATGTTCTAACTCAGGCTTCCTTAACAAGCAAGAAGCGGAGTCTTGGTCCCAGCAAATCCCCTTTTATTTACATGACTATGAATGCCTTTCATTCACAGTCCACAAGGATTAGCAAACAGTCTTTCAGAGGATTGTTTATCAAATACGAACCTTATCTCATTTGGCGAGCTGCCAAATAACTAGTTCCAAACGCAGGGCAAGGCAAAACCTGGCACAAAGTCTCTTATAGTTACAAATAGAACTTTTCCCTCTTGACATGACCGAATGAACTTATGGTTTCCTGCAAAAGCCCCCTCCCCATTCGCTCCTCTTTTGTTTCTTATGGGAGGGGCCAATCACCTCCAAGGTGTGGCTTTAATCCCAAGTTGACCCTGTTTTCTTAGTTGTTCTTGTCTTCTGGCAGCTCTGCGCGTGCGCACACTGGGAACAGGCTCCAACTGTTCTTCTGCCTCACTGCTGTGCAACTCCCTCTCTGCCTCCAATGCAGAGCCCTCATCCGAGCTTTCCTCAATCCCCAAAACTGGCCCTTGTTCCTCCCCAACTTCCTCACTGTTTGACTCTGCTGCCGGCTCTGCTGGCTGCCGGTGGGCCATTACAATATATTTATAAAAGCCTAGAGTTGGGAAATAACCCCCCAAAATCAACTAGTCCAACCATTACTTGGTACAAGATCCACTCAAGCATCTCTGAAAGATGACCATCCAACATCTCCTCAAAAAAACCTCTTAGGAATTTAATGTATCATGTATTAAAATAAATTTGTCTTAAAATACCAAATAAACTAATTTTCTCTCATCTCTAAGGGTAAGAAAAATGGAAAAATTTTGCAGTTCTGAAGTCGATTGCTACCCCTATCCTCAAGAGATGTTATAGGAGATGACAGCATTAATTGCTTTCAAGGAGGAAAAAAATTTTTTTGCTCTTTTGAACTGTTGACAAATTTCTAGCATAAAATATCTTCACTTGAAGGAAAACAGGAGCACTGTTTTCCATACATCACTTAAGTTAATTATACTGTGTATGTCTGCACAAATATGTGCACAAAACCCCCCACATAACATAACTCTTTAGGCAAGAAGGAGGGTCCCCAAAGATTTCAACTGTGGAATTGATATGACTCTAGATTGGCAAAGAGCAGGGCTGAAAAACCACAATTTTAAGCATCGCCAAGGAGGTGTTTTGAAAAATTAAGTAATGAAACATGGAAAGAAAGCTAGCCGGGTGGTTATTTCATTGTCTGCTATAAAAATGTAAAAAGCATGTTGCTGAAGCAAAGGACTTTTCCAGCTGGGGGATTATCTGTCATATCATAATAAAAAGAGAAATCACATTACATTAGTTTTCTTCCTGGTAAAGATGGCAACTTTTTTTTTTAGTTCAGTAGCATAACTACAAGGATTCGCACAGTATGTCCTTGACTTTATACAAACCCACAGATCACACAAAACAATACAAACACAGCCCCAGTTTGAGGTTCTGTTTGATCTGAAAACAGACATCCTCCCTTCTGGAGTAAAGCTGATTGTTTTTTAAATAAAGATGCCCCAATTGTACTCCTTTGTTTTATTATTTTGGAATTAAATGATGAAATATTAAAGTTATTACTCCATTCAGCCAAATATATATTTTGTTGGCAGGAGCTGGTTACTAAACACCTGTGTACTCCAGCTGGCTAGAGGACCTTCTTCAGTTCATTTTCATACTTCTTTGAAAATATTCTACGGTAGCCATTGGGAAGAAATGTCAATTTAGGTTCAGTTCCAAGTGGGGAAACACTTGGTGTTTCCCTACTTGGAACTGGAAACATGGAGGCTATTTGGAGAGATGGTTTGATGATGGACAGGATCACATGGCTTGAGCTCCTGAGCAGAAAAGGGGCGAGATACTGAGAGAGCCTGAGTTTTATACCCTCTCTGTTTCCTGTTCCTGTGTAAGAAATGTATCCCATTGGCTGTTAGAATCCCAGGGGGCGGGGGCCTCAGCTAACTTTGTAGGCTGTCTACCAGGCTTGCTTGAGCCTTGCTAGCTGATGTAATCTTCCCAGGTGCCACGTGGTGAGTTTTTGTTTGCTACATGGATCCTCCTGAAGGAGGTAGATTTTGTTATGTAGAATAGACTGGCTCAGGCCTTAATGGTCCATTGACCATTAAGGGGGAAATATTCTGCCCTTTTAATATTTCTTAAAATATTTCATTTTCTAGTAGAGGGGTGGGTTTTAACTTCCTACAAGCCTTTAAAGATTATATGTGTCAAAAGCACCTACAACGCTAACCAAAGGGTGTTTCTGGATTGAAAGGATTTGCTGCTAACAACACTGTGGCCAAAGGGATGCCTGATTGCCAAAAGTAATGAAATCTTTGGGGGAGGCTCCTTTCATGCCCCCCAAATTCAGCTTTGAATTTAGTTAATTGCAACGAATTGCAAACTCATTTAATTGTTTGTTGTGTGTATGAATTTAAGTGTGAGCAAATTATTGAGCCATGAATGCCAAGTCTTGTTTGATTATATTTCCAACTGGCTAACATGCTATATGTAAATGCATGCAATTGGATGAAATTTATCTCCTCCTCCTCCTCCTTCTCCTCCTCCTTTGTGTGTTGAATGAGATGCAAAATTGTGGTTTCTTGCTCTTCTGGTGGCCTCAACCATTGTTAATTGATGTTGTTGTACTGTGTCTTTTATGTTGTCTCTCCATCTACTTCTGGATCTGCCCCACATTCTATTACCTTCTTCTCTTTTTGTATAAGCCTTGTGTGGTATGGATTCCCAGGGCATCCTCTCCAAATAGGCAAAGCACTTTATCTGCTTGTTTTTTGTATGTAGTTTAAATTGGATCAATGCTAATTCTTTCTCTTCTGATCTCATTTCTGATTTTATCTCTTCTGGTCACTTCAGCATTTATTTATTTATTATTCAGTTATTTGTAAAGAAATAAATATGTATTATTTATTTGATACTGATTGGTTTTTTTTAAAATAAACAACGGACAGAAAAATCAACAAAGGTGAATGGATGCTATCTCAGACACGCAAACTGGCTTTGGATTGATGACCACATCCTTATTTCCTCCGTGTCTTGAATTCATAGGTGAAACGGAAATAAATGCTCTTTTTGGGGTGGGGGGAAAGGTTGAAGAAAAAAGAGATACGGAAGCAAAATGAGTCAGAAAAGTAAAGAAAATAGCACTTAAGAGAAGAGGGAACAGAAGTCCACAAGCAAAATGACACGTTTATTCAAGGAGATACAGAAATTTTTCTCGGAGTTTTGACTAGCCAGTCATAATATGTGATTTGAAGCTGCGCAGCTAAAGGATACAAAATGTTCTTTGGCACATGCATCAGGTGCCTTAAAAAGAAGAAAATGAAGTGAAATAGAATCTCTGCATGAATAGCCTTGGGGAAGCAGGGGGAAAAGGACAGATTCTCGGAATCTACAGTTCCTCAGATAATGTTGATAATAGAGTCAGATTTCATGACTCAAATGTTGATTATGGTGAAAACAGTGCAAGCCGTATTCTTGCCATTCTGTGATCAGGACACAACAGTTGAAGATGGACCGTACTGTCAATGAGGTATCAAAGAGGCAAAGCGGAAGCATCTTTTGTGTGCAAAAACATTTTTTTTTGTAACCAGAAAATAGGTTAGTAATTGAATTATCTTCTGTGAAAGCTAGCGAGAAATAGCAAGGCTGCTCTCATCCTTTGATGGACATGGCATGAATAGGGAGGGAGGGAGGGAGGGAGGGAGGGAGGGAAGGAAGGAAGGAAGGAAGGAAGGAAGGAAGGAAGGAAGGAAGGAAGGAAGGAAGGAAGGAAGGAAGGAAGGAAGGAAGGACCCATGAATGTCTTTGTGGAAGAAATAGTAACTTATTGTAATAAAATGAAGGATATATTCAATATATCCCTATATATCCAATGTATGAATATATATTCATATTCAAAATGCCATTTCCAGAGTAAATTCTCTCTCACACACACACACAAACACACACACACACACTCAAAGTGATAGCTGAAATTGACCTCATTCTAATCATAATGTCAACTAGAAAATAACAACTTACAACTGAGGTTTTGTTTTTCCAATTAAAACCACAAAAACGGACCAAGTGCCCTTTAAATGTTTCAAAGAAATAACAAACAAAATTAATAAAAGCTCATTTTGCTCCCGCTCTGTGCAATTCCATATTGCAAAATTAAATTGGGAAAGGTGTTCAGAAACGGATGGTTTAACAATCTGCCCATTGAGGCATCATCAGTCTTATACCTTAACTGCCTCACATTGAAAATTAAATTCCTAAATATTTAACTCCAGGGGCTCAAGTGAACTGTAAGTATTTAAATATATGGGGGAAAATAGGTTTACCTTACCTAACTCCAACTCCCTGTGAGCCTCTACTGAATTCAATTGATAGGTTTGGCTTCTATTGTCATCTTTATTTAGCATCAGGAACTTTTCTGTGTTATCTTTAAGGAGAAGGAAATTGAGAACACAAGTTCAGATGAGGATTGAAATGCTGTCTTTAAGTCATTTCAGTCTTTAAAGAGACAAAAACTGCTGGGATGTTTTGCTATTAAGTCTTTCACAACTTCAGGGAATGCAGATAGAAAAATATATACAGATTAAAAATAGCATGGGTTAAAGTAAATGGACACTTTTTTTCCAGAAAAAAATAAACAAAAAACAACATCAACAATTGTTCAGCAGAGCTTCCAGGAAATGTAGCCAGCTTGTTCTGATAATGTATAAATAATACACATCCCAGCATAATATAAGAACTTGTGGTAGATTTTAATTGAAAAGAAAAAGTCTGAATGTTCTTCCTTGCCTTCTAAACTTTATCACCGACCATCAGTTAGCAATAACTGATTTTCTTTGGCTCCTGGAAAGGAAATGGAAGGCTTATTGATGAAAAGGGTTAGCAAGGCATGACATGGGAAGATGCTTTTGGTTGATCTATCAATGATTTCAGTACAGTCTGCTTCCAGCAGATTAGACAAGATGTCCTTTGGCCAAGAAATCATTTCCTTTCTCTACTTTGCTGGAACTCTTGTTTTCATTCATAAGGTCCGTCAGGCCTGCAGCCATCTTTTCTTTTGGATCTTTGACCTGCCACACTTTCTATTACTCTACTATGCATTTTCTATTGTGGGAAAATGGGAGGGGGGATTGTACGGAGTTAGATGCTATGTAGCCATAACAAACTTCTTTCTAGAAAGCTAAGGTCATCCTTTGTCTTTGCACCTATGCACCTGACTGGAACTGGATGGGTAAAACTGCCAACATGGCAGTGGAAGATTGGACCATGGGATGGACTTGGCAAGATCTCAAACTTTCAACTAGGTGGGGAAAACCAGGAAGCTTTTAGATCTGGTTTTTCCCAGATATGCCAACATGGCTCTCTTAATAAATTGGAACTTTGAGCAATACTTTGCCTTGGACTCTGATTAACTTTTGGATGCTATTTGGAACCCTGACAAGGTCTACCACCCAGATATCTGTTGGGCCTCTGAGTTCAGAACTCATGTAGGCAAGCTCAGACATCTGCCACACAAGATAGTCCTTGACGTTCGACCACAGTTGACCCCAAAATTTCTGTTGCTAAGTAATAAAGCTGCTAAGTGTTTATGCCTCAGTTTATGACTTTTCATGCTGCCATTATGAAGTGGATCCCTGCAGTTGTTAAGTTGGTAACACAGTTGTTAAGTGAATGTGGCTTTCCCATTGATTTTCCTGATCAGAAGTTTGCAAAGGATTATCATCATATGACACTGCAGCCATCATAAATATGAGTCAGTTACCAAGTGTCTGAATTTTGATCAAATAACTGTGGGGTTCCTACCATGGTCATAAGTGTGAGAAATGGTCATGTCAGTTTTTCAGTGCTGTTATAATTTAAATGGCCAGTAAAAGAACTGTGCAAGTCTAGGACTACCTGTATTATTATTTTTCCAGTTAGTTTTATGGGGGAGGGAAAATGGTACCCCTTTCATAGTTCCATATATGTAAAGACTTTTAGGACAGCATTTCCTTTGTGGAGCAGGAGAGCTATCCTTCCAGTCATTTTTTTTTAAGTGAGAAAATGTTCCCCTTCACATAAGTGGAACTATTTCTTCCACTCACAGCTCTCTCACCAGTTCCCTATTCCACCTTATCACAGCCATAATCCTATTACTCTACCTGGGAAATCAGAAGGAATTATAGGATTATGCTATTAGTGTATGATAGTATCAGAAGAAGTTGCAGCGAAGAGGTCCCGGAAGGCCTCCAAACACCATGGCTGTAGCGTTTTCTTTCCAATTTGTCTCATACAATCATGGACAATATGAATTGAAAATATGAGTTAACCTTATGGGTCATCCACTTTAATCTTCTGCTCGGTGTAGGAATCCACTACACATCTCCAAAAAGTTGGCACTTATCTCCTATGTAGAGTTTCCCAGAAGGAGAAGTCCACCACTATTCTAGGAAGGACTATTCCCCAGCTTAAAGTCTGGTACTGTATTTCTCATAATACTCAGCCTGAATCTTCTTCCATTTTAGTCTACTGGCCTTTGCCCTATCTTCAGTTTCAGAGAAAATCAAATCAGGTGATTCTAGCACACACTCACATTAAGATCAATTACAGCAGGGGTGTCAAACTCAAGGCCCATAAACTGGATCTGGCTCACAGGGTGCTTAGATCTGGCCCATGGGGCTGCCCTGGAAACAGCGAAGGACCTGCCTGCAGAGCTCCATTTTCACTGAAAGAGGGTTGCAGGAGGCCGTCGCAGCCAAAACAGAGCTTGGAAGCCCATTTTTGCTGGCAGAGCGCTTGGGCCACCACAAGAATCCCTGACACAAATGACATCTGGCCACACCCACCTTGGCCACACCCACCCCAACCTCCCAAGGTCAAACACAACCCCGAGGCGGCCCTGAGTGAAATTGAGTTTGACAACCCTGAGTTACAGAATTGTCTAATCTCTACCTCTGTGATCCTTTTCTGGGATGGGAACATGGGAAGCAGAAGAACATTATAGAACTTGGAATTCCCAGGAATGTTTTTGTCTATGAACGGGGAGAAAGAGTATCTTGCCATGGGTTTTTTGAGCTTAGAAAGTAGTACATCCCAGAAATGTGATTTATTCTTCTAGACTTTCAGATGGATATTAATAAATATGTTTTTCCTTGCTTAGGGAAGGAAAGAAAATTAGACAGTGTTCTTTCAAAAAAAATGCTGCAAAGCAAATGTAAGCGAGCTTATTAATAATAATATAAAGTCTAATTATCCCTATGAGTCATACTTTAGCTTTTAAAAATCTAACTGAATACCATGTAGAGCTGCTATTGTCTTTCAAATCTTATCTCAAATGTTACAAAAATGGCTAACTTGACTTATTCAATTTGGTATGTCTCCTTTAAACATGACAATGTCTATATCCATCCCTATACATAGGAAATATTTAGATATTGTTCTGTAATTATTTATCATGTTTCCCTGAAAATAAGACCTTGTCATATTTTTTTGAAATAAGCAGTTGACCTTATTTTCAGGGAGGCCTTATTTCCCCCCCTCCCCATCTACTGGTATGAGGCAGGGGGGGCAGGGCAAGCAGCCCCTCATGACAGCTTCCTGAAGGGTCGCAGGTTCGCAGCCAGCCAGTAGTGGGTTCCTACTGGTTTGGATCGGTTCAGATGAATCAGTAGTGGTTTGGCAGCCTGGGTTGCTGGAACCGGCAGTGACCCAGGCCTGCCATGCCCATAAACCGGTTCTCCCGGTGGAGCTGTAGGCACTGTCATATTGTTTTTGGCTTCTGCGCATGCATAGAAGCATTTTATAGTGCATGCGCAGGCTGCGTGACCACGAGCAAACCGGCAGTAGGGGCTGCCAGAACCCACCCCTGCTGCAGGCCATCCCACCATTCATAAAACAGCTGATTTTGCGGGGGCTGCTCTTGCTGGCGGAAGTAGCCTGAGCAGCACACATGAGGCAGCTGTTTCATGGATGGTGGGATGACCTGCTATGATTATCACCATTAGGTAAGGAGGCTGCGAGGCATGTGGGGTGCATCACTTGCCCTCTGGCTTCTTTCCATGCTTGCTGGATGCGGCGCCCTGAGCAGCACCCACAAATCAACTGTTTCATGAATGGTGGCTGGAGCAGCTCAGCTGATCCAATTAAGGGGCCAAGAAACCCTGAGGTGACCGGGGAAGAGAAGGGCTGCCTCCTGTTTTGGCCACACCCACCCCTTCACTAGAGCTTATTTTTGGGGAAGGGCATATATTTACATCCAACTAAAAAATCAGACTTGGCCTTATTTTCAGTATATGTCGTATTTTTACAGTATGTAGGCAACATGAAAACTTCATATATCTTCTCTTATCATTTTTACATGCACAAAAACCAACTTAATGCTTAAGTTAAAATTCAAGGACAGAGATTTGACTGGTTTGTGAACAGCAGTAATAATTTAGAAGCTCACTATATTTCTACAATTCATTTCATGCTTAATTTTTTCCCCCAAATATAATGGCTGAATTATTTTTTCTTTTTTTCTTTAAAAAATAACATGTTGAAAGATAGAATATCAGTAATTAGACAAAGAAGTTAACAAAACTTGCACTATTAATGCTTAACATATCACTGATGAAAAATTAACCATAGAAACCAAAACACATTAAGTTATTTTTAACAAGAAGGAAAAGGATTTTAAGGATCATTTTGAATCTCTGGGCTGAGTGCCAAAGTGTCCACTATTTTCCTATTTAAAGATACCATTAAAAAAGAGGGGGAAAAAACAATTAAATATATATATGGGTAAATATTAAGTTTCTAACTTCCTTTTTGTGGTACTCTGTTGTAAAATATTTATGAACATTTACAAGTTTCATGTATTTCTGACTTTCAATTCTTTTTGTCCTTAAAAACCATACTCTAAATGCTTAGATTTGCCTTCCTGTATAATGTAAGGCTGAATTACAGATTGAAACACTCTGGTATGCATTATTTTTCTTAGAAAAAAATGCGGGAGGGGGAGCAGTACAAAGAATATCATTCCAAATTTTGAAATCTGACCATATATCAGAGAAGAAACATTTAAATCAGGCTCATGGGATAGAGTGAAAAAAAATCTCAAGATAATTTAAACTGATGTAAATATGTGGAAGAAATTTTCTCCAAAATTCCCTGGTTCAACCCACTAATCTTTTATTGACTACTTGGCAAACAAACTTATCTGCATTATCTGAGTGACAGCCAATTTTCACTTCATTTTTTCCAATTTCATCTTTACAACTAAGGACATCCAGGGGTAGGGCCAGTGGTGGGATTCAATTTTTTTTAGTACTGGTTCTATGGGTGTGGTGTGGCTTGACGTGGCTTGGTGGGCATGGCAGGGGAAGGATACTGCAAAATCCGCATTCCTTTCATCCCACTAATCTGCTTTCCAGCTCCGTTCTCCTGTTCAGGGCAACAAAAGAAGATCCGCTGGGAGGCAGCAGGGGCGGGGCCAGCCTATTTGCTGGTTCTCTGAACTACTCAAAATTTCTGCTACTGGTTCTCCAGAACCTGACAGAACTGGTTGAATACCACCTCTGAGTAGGGTGCATGGTGGTATTGCATGCAAAAAAAAGGGGGAGGATTGCAAGTCTAAGGTCATGGCTGCCATCTTGACTTCTTCGATACCTTCCCCTGAAAAGGCTTCTAATTACAACATCATGAGTTTAGTCAAGCCAAGAATTAAAGTGGAGGTTTGAACATGGTTTTCCATATCGTGGCCTAAGACATTAACTACAACTGTATATTGGCCATCCCAAACCTTGTCTGTTTTCAGGGACTTGGATTTCAGTTAAGAGATGGAGTTAGAGAAAGAAAGAAAGAAAGAAAGAAAGAAAGAAAGAAAGAAAGAAAGAAAGAAAGAAAGAAAGAAAAGAGAGGACAAAATAAATAAATATATAAATAAATAAATTTAGGAACTGAAAGTTCCTGCATCTTGAAGATGCTCAAGTTGATGAATCTACCTTATGCTGATGATTTCTTGGTATTTTGATAAGAAATGGTAGTCTTAATACAGGGAAGCGTAATTCAGTTAAGGAATTCAATTGGTCTTTGAGGTAGTTACTCTCATGAATTGAGAGCAACTACCTTCCTTTCCAAGCATGGCTTACAGTAAATGAATAAATAAATGGGTTTATTACAATGAATAATATCGTCCCTGCTGAATATGCAAAAATAGGCAAAAGAAAATAACTGGATAATATTCCATAATGATTTATACAGATTATATTACATTAGGAAGTATGTGATTCCAAGGTAGGTGCTTATTGAAGAAGCTTCCCCAGTGACAGCAACATTTCTAGTCAATTTTTATAGCCATGATGCTAGTGATTATTTTCCTAAAATGTCACAGAAGTCAAGTGGCTGAAGCAGCAAAGTTGTGATAGAGAAATGCAGGTGCTGAAAAGGCTAGGACTTTATCAGAATAAATTATGGCAATGACACTTCTCATTAGTGAATAGTACATCTCAGCATTTTACTAGACTGAAGAATGCCAAGCTGTAGATATTTGATATGAAATACCATACAAGTTTTAAAAGCACAGCATATTTCCAAAACCTGTAAGTGGAACAATTCTTCTAAAAACAATTGCTTCCCTTGCCTTCAAATAGCTGCCATAGTTTTTTCTTAGATATTACACTGATATTAGAAGCCCTTAACTAATATTTTAGGAAAATACTAGTGTGCTAGGAGTGCTTCCACTGCTCTTGTTAATAATTGTTAATTATGCTTACCATTTTCTATCTTCAAGTTGTTTGTATGGAGTCCCTAATCATGCAGAGGGCAGAGGAACCCCATTTCACGTGGATGATGGGGATAACAAAAACTAGAGGGGAGTCATAATATAAGGGCAGTCAGTGTGGTCCTACTTTTCCCTTCAGTTCTATTTATTGGGGGGGGGGTTATATGGAAAATGGAAGCATCTAGCCAATCATGGTTGATTTCTAAAAGTTAAGAAAGGTTGGACCTATTAATGCCACAAGAAAATCCTGTTTTATACTAGGAAATCTTTTTTTAAAAAAAATAATCTTGAAGTAACTGCGACTGCAGTTAGTTCAGAATGCGGCCGCGCGAGTGATAGTGGGCGCACCGTGGTTCGCCCACATAACACCCATCCTCCGCGAGCTGCACTGGCTACCTGTTGATCTCCGGGTGCGCTTCAGGGTGTTGATGACCACCTTCAAAGCACTCCATGATAGTGGGTCTGAGTACTTGAGAGACCGCCTCCTGCCGATTACCTCCCTCCGACCGATTAGATCGCACAGACTGGGCCTCCTCCGAATCCCATCCGCCAGTCAATGCCGACTGGCGACTACACGGAGGAGAGCCTTTTCTGTTGCAGCTCCGACCCTGTGGAATGACCTCCCCGTCGAGATACGCACCCTCACCACCGTCCAGACCTTCCGCACAGCCCTCAAGACCTGGCTATCCCAACAGGCCTGGGGATAGGTTTTGAATTTCACCCCGCCCGAGTGTTGAGTGTTGAATGCATGTTGTGTTTTTTATCAACTTATTTTGTTCACATATTGTTTATTTTTGCATTGCACCCCCTTCCCTATGATTGTAAGCCGCCCTGAGTCCCCTCAGGGAAAAGGGCGGCCTATGAATTCTAATAAAATGAAAATGAAAATGAAAATGAAAATGAAGTAAACTATGCCATGCTGATGCCCTTTCTTCCTTCCTCCCTCCCTCCTCTTATCCATAAAATATCCAGGAATTAGCCCAATTTGATGGAGACTTGACTTTATATGCTTATAATGCATTTAATAAATGTCTATACAGAAGAATTCAAGAACAAGGCAAAGGCAAAACACTTGGCATTGCCACCAAGTAATTTAAGATCTGAGACAGGTGCTGCAGGAACCACAATTCCCAGGCTAGATATGGCTGTTATATAAACATACAACAACTATTTGGTTTTAAGGCCACCAGGCACTGTGCCATTATCCGTATACTTAGATGGGCAGAAGGAAGACCTGAGTTTAAATAATATTTACTCTACATAGACAATGAGCAATTGGTGGGTTGTTTTTTTTTTTTTTTTAAATTCTTGACTGCAATGAATGTTCTTATATTCAGCTAATTACATTTGCATTCTTCCCCTGAATCAAGTGATTAAGGTGAGCTGAGTGTGAAGTAACAGGAGATTGGTAATTTGCAGGAGTCTCCATATTGGGAATCCTAATAAATGTGGATGTGTCTATATATTATCTGAGTTGAACTCACCTTCACAGTTTCTTTTATTTTAGAAACAATCCAGAATATACTGCTGGTCCAAAATGCAATGTCTAGATTACTGACAAGACAGTCCTAAAGTAATAATAATTATATCTGGCGGCTGCACACATGACCCTTAACACTTAACCACTTAACACTTAACACTTAACACTTGACCCTTAAAGTCACGAATAGCACAGCCATTTTACATTAGAACCTGTCTAAGACTGAATCTTCATGTATGGTAAAGAACATTCCATGAAATCCTTCTAAGAGTTTCCTCCATCTCTTTTGTCCCTTGTACAGCAAATCTCTTGGCCACCAGAAGGCTGAGCAACCCTTCCCTTCTGGCATTTCATGTTTTCAGGATTAAATGTTTCTAATTGCTACCTAGGAGATTTCTATTACTTGTATATCTTCCTTTTTTTTTTTAATTCCATAGTTTTACTCTGATGGCTGCTGATTGTAATTTATGCACTGGAACCAGCTACAAAAATGGTGAATTCAATGAATAACTACATAACTACATAAATCTGATTTTCTTCTACTTCTTGTTGTGCCATATCCATCCTCGGACGTTGGTGATTATGTTGGCGATCATGTTGGTGATCATGTTGGTAAATCTGATACAAATGTGTAGCATCTTCTCAATCTTTAAGGGTTTGATTTTTTTTTTTAAGGTGACTACCAAAATAAAAATAATTGAAAATGTGAAGATGCCAGGATCGACCACTGCTATGATTGTACGAAACTAAGTTATATTTAGGGACCTAAAATGAAGTGTTTTTGCTATATCAGCAGCAAAAAAAAACCCCAAAAAACCTCTGACTCTAATGGATCAGCACAATTCTATTGCAAGCTCCCTCCGACCACCCTCCCTGTCTCCCCTACAGCCATGGGGTGACTTTCATCACTCATCTCTCTGCTGTATCTGAATTACATAGTTGTGCAGGAACTGAAACAATGCACATTAAGCAACAGCCAGTAGATTTAAAGCGCTACCAAAGCTCAGCCCTTCCAAATTTCAGGCAGAAATTGGTCCTTTTGAAGAAACTCAATTTTACTACAAGACGGATAGCTAATTCATTCCATTTAATACCCATTAGAGATACACATCTAAAGACATGGTGGTTATAAATAACACATTTAAAAGCTATATAAGCAGGGAATGATATATATTGGAATCCTTAGGCTGCACATTTCTTTCCTTAAAAAGGCAGTTTGTACTCCCATCGCCTGAGTTCTTTGGTGTTGCTGGCAAACAGACAAACAAAGAAATCCATATCCACATGACTTTAACTTTTGTAGGACTGAAGCTGCTCTGTCCACCCACCCTAATTTTCTGGCATAGAAAAATGATAAAGAAAAATCACGTGCTCCAAGGGGCCGCTCACTTTAAGAAATGCTTACAATGCAGTTTCCAAAATTATCTTCGTCTTCTGTTTCTCCCTTCCCCCCCCCCCCGCCAGCAGCTAAAATTGTTAGCTTGCCTATGACCCACCCTGCTTTCCACAGAAGTCTGAGAGCAGAAAACCAAAGATTAATTCAATACTTCAGGATTCAAATCTGTGAAAACGCTGAACTGAACAGCTTTAATGGATTTACCACTCCATCACCTTTTATCACTTTTAATCAAAACTCCTCGGTCAGAATATGCCTCCATGATTAAAAGCTTATTGTTTTAACATCCATTGCCTGCCAGGCTGAATTGTCATAAAATGGTATGTGCATATGTTTAAAGGGAAATATTAGAGCCTGTACCACAACTGATGTACACCTCTCTTAACCGACTGTAGAGTGATCACATTTAGACAGAAACTATATATAAAGTTTAAAAACCGCACATAGTGATTTGTTCTTGAGTCTTGTTAGCAATCCATTTTTTTTAAACTGAAAGTGCTTTGGGACATATCTCGACAGGATGCATGGAGGAGCATCTATAAGTGTCTCCTAACAGGAATGGAGCAGCTCTAGAAAAAAAATGGCATTGGACCTATATGATTTCCCAAGAGCCTAACAATTGCTTTCATGCTAGGTGAAGCTTTGAATTTTTAGAAGATCCCTTCTTCGGAGAGAACATTTGGTGCTAGGGAATATTTGTGAAAACTGAGGAAGAAGGTGTTCTGGAAAGTTGGATAAATCAGCAGGATATCTGATGGTGAAGGAAAAAGAGGGAAAGAGTTGCAGTTATAGATGCTATTTGCTGGTGGGATAGTCAACAAATTATTTGTGTAGATAGTGAAGGGCGCACAGATAAAGGCTACTGCCTGTCACTGTAATGCCATTGTTACTGCAACCTAGGTTGGGGCAGAAGGGTGGCTGCTGTCATGGATTACTGCAGTGCATTCAGCTTCAGGATATTTTTCGATGCTACCCTTGAGCTGTGGTAGTGCAGTGGTTAGAATGCAGTACTGCAGGCTAACTCACTGCTCACTCCAGGAGTTCGATTCTGAGTGGCTCAAAGTGGCTTCCATCCTTCCGGTAAAATGTGGACCCACATTGTTGGGGACAATGTGCTGACTCTATAAGCCACTTAGAGAGGGCTATAAAGCCCTGTGAAGTGGTATATAAGTCGAAATGTTATTGCTATGTCTACTCTGTAACTGCAGTTGGTACAAAAGACAGTTGTTCACATCCTCATGGGTATGTTGTACTTACAATACTTAAGTATGTGATCTTCATCCAAGGCCAAACTTAAGATGCAGCAGATGTCAGGATTGGAAAGTTGTAGGAAACTGGGTAGGACAAAATAGAACTCAACTTAATGAGAGTAAAATGGAGACAATGTTCATTAAGAAAGCATCTGGCTCTGAGTCTACTCCCAGTTCATACAGTAAGTTATTAAGCAGATCCAGAACTTGAGAGTTTTCTGGGATTCATGGCTATAGGTTGATCAGGAAATGGACTATGTGTCTAGAGAGCCTATGCTTGGCTGTAGTTGTGGCTCTTTCTGGTTTGGGAAGCTTTACTTGCTTCTCAAGGTTGGATTACTAGAACTATCTTTCAAGATTATCCAAAATAAGCATTTGGAACCGAATACAGCCACCTTTTGTTCCTTCAGCAAAGTAATATCTATCTTGTTTCAGAGTGCAATTTAAAATATTGATGTATAACTCCTTAAATGGGTGGATCCTACTTACTTATCTTAATTTTCTGCACCCCCTTCCTCTGTCTCTGAGTTCAGAAACATTCCTTTCAATTCCTACTTTCAGGTAAGATGGGTATGAACCATTGGTACTGAACTGCTTGTTCCCAGAAGCATCTTTGTGGTTGGTCTTCAGGAATGATTCTATTGGAGTCCACTGGAGTTGGACAGCTAGTAAATGTTAATAAATAATGCAGCAACAATGGTTTTGTTTTGCCAGGGATTGGAGGTGTAAGCATCTTACAGTGGTTCTACCTCCCTGCCCCATTTTAAATTATATTGCTTTGATTTGTGGAATTTTAGGGGGTTCCCTAGGATGAATTTTATGGGGTTCCTTAGAAGGGATTCTATAGTTTTGTGAGAATATAGATAGTTTGATTTGATTTCAAACTGCTTGGAGCCTGGTGATTGAAGACAGGCAGGTAGGCGGAAAGCAAGCAAGCAAGCAATGTTTCAATGGCACATGGATAACACAGCTCTTTGGAAAATAATCTTCCCTGTCTTGGCATTTTCCAGAAATGTAAGATTATATAGTGTTAAGACTAATTTCTAGATACTGTGGCCTGTTCTGGGAATTATAGCCCATCAGATCTCAAAGGTAACAGGTTGAAACAGAAGTTAAGCTTCTGTCATAACTCTTCTATTTTTAATGCCAACATTGCATCACACTCATCAAATCATAATTACTCTGTATTGATTATAATGACATTTTAAATGTCTTATATTATTACATATATTTTAGTAACAATGCTACAGATACTCTGATATGAATCACGGTTCTACATCTAGCTTTTTTTTTTCAGTGAGGCTTACTCTCTAGTCAACATGTTCAAACTGCCTTAAGGATCAATCCTAAACACACTTAAGATGAAATAACTCCAATTTAACCTAGTGGGATTGATTTCTGAATGTAAAACCCCTTCAACTCAAATAGCACTTCTGCCTGGAATTCTTTCCCAGGAGAGAGGAAAGGGAGGGGGGAATCAAAGCTTAACATAATTTTACACTGTATTTGAAAGATTAAAATTAAGGACTATCACATCATTCAAAATGAGAAACACCAGATGTAATCAAAGAAAAAGACATGTTCTTTTTTTCCTATGCTCATCTGACAATGACTTTGTAAAATCAATCTATCTATCTATCTATCTATCTATCTATCTATCTATCTCTATCTATCTATCTATCTATCTATCTATCTATCTATCTATCTATCATATATATATATATATATATATATATATATATATATATATATATATATATATATATATATATATATATATATATATATATATATATATATATATATATATATATATATATAGTGTCACAACCCCTGGTAAGCCCCAATTATGGGAGGAAGCTGACAGCTTCCATTATCTGTTAATCGGCTCGTCACAAGAGTCCATCACGATAGAAACCCAATATTTTTACTGTTGCCTTTGTTACACATTTTGTTTTATATTTGTGCTGATAAATAAATAAAGGGAGACTAGTATAGATCTATTTCAAGCTATTTAGCTCTCATCAGCTAGCCATACCCTTACTGGGATTCGAACCTGTGCTATATTACATCTTAGGCAAACGTCTTAGCCATTAAGCCACAAGTTCTCCTCCTTATCAGCTGAAGCCAGGGAAGAGAAACCCAATATTTTTTCATCTCTTGTGACGAGCCGAAGGACAGAGAATGGAAGTAGTGATCTTCCTCCCATATTTGGACATACCAGGGGTTGTGACTTTAAGTATATACCTCCCACCCTGGCTGGCTGATAAGGAGTCGTTCTCTGTAGCTCAAAAGGTTAACTCCCTGCCTGGGAGGCAATGGAGCACAGGTTCGATTCCCAAAAACTTGGGTATGGCCTGCTGATGAGAGCTAAATAGCTTGAAATAGATCTATACTAGTCTCCCTTTATTTATTTATCAGCATAAATATAACAAATGTAACAAAAAAGGCAACAGTAAAAAATATTGGGTTTCTGTCTGGATGGTCTCTTGTGACGAGCCTAATGACAGAGAGTGGAAGTGTGACCTTCCTCCCATACTTGGGCATACCAGGGGTTGTGACTTTAAGTATATACCTCCCACCCTGGCTGGCTGATAAGGAGTCGTTCTCTGTAGCTCAAAAGGTTAACTCCCTGCCTGGGAGGCAATGGAGCACAGGTTCGATTCCCAAAAACTTGGGTATGGCTAGCTGATGAGAGCTAAATAGCTTGAAATAGATCTATACTAGTCTCCCTTTATTTATTTATCAGCATAAATATAACATATATATATATTAGATTTTTTACAACCCCCGGTAAGCCCCAATTATGGGAGGAAGCTAACTGCTTCCATCATCTGTCCTTCGGCTCGTCACAAGAGTCCATCACGACAGAAACCCAATATTTTTACTGTTGCCTTTGTTTTATTTGTTTTTTTTTTATTTGTGCCCTTTATTTATTTATCAGCACAAATAAAAACACACACACACACACACACACACACACACACACACACACACACACACACACACACACACACACATATATATATATATATATATATATATATATATATATATATATATATATATATATATATATATATATATATATAAAATCTTCTGAGTTGAATATGCATAACATTGCAAACTATATTGATCTTAATTGAGGCACATAATAGGGAAAGTGTTGCTATATAGCAGGTATGTCCAGATTTTCGGAACCTACCGTAAGTCCTTGAATGCATTCAAAAGGAAGCTAAGGAGACATCTATGCTTTAATTTGGATTCCTGTATTTAACCTGAGGACCAAAGCTCAAAGGAACTTGGATAAAGTTGTATAATTCTGTGTTGGAGGCCACATTCCAAAACATGGTGGGGCTAATTCAAAAAAAGAAGTCAAATTCACAAATGCTAAGTATATACTGAACATAAATGAAATTCAGTTAAAATAATTAAATGGTACTAACTAGTTATTTATTTACACTTTCATTTAGTTTTTTTAAAAAAATTATAATCCAGCCGTATCCTAAAGAAGTCAGGATATTGAGAACAAAAAATGCATAAGTGGAATATACAAGAAACAGATTAATACAGATAATTGTTGCATGAAGCCCACCATCATTTCAATGCAAGGCACAATGGAGAAGCATTTTTTCATACTGCTTGTGAATTGCAAGATGGACTAGAACTAGGAAACTGAGATTGGAGAATGGCCAAAGAGGTCCATAGAGAAAGTCTATTATTTTGTCCATACCCCACGTACCTTATATTGAGTCTTCTCAATAGGACTTCACTGGATGACTGTTTTGGCCAAATTAAATTTTGACAAGGTGCCTGAAGTTTCCTGTTGCTTCAATTATAGTGATATTGGGGGTACAACTGAAAGAGGAGAAGAAGATTGTTAGGAACAGATTGTCATGGGAAAATGTGGTTAATATGAGCTGACATTGACTGGATGGCACATCAATCAATCTATCAGTTAGTATGCCACAAGACTGATGGATACCTTTGGATCCTATATTTTTATGTATAGATTTATTTCCTTTGCACTTACACTTCAATCATTTAATTGTTTCTTAATTTTCATTTCTTAATTTTCATTTCATTTCTATAATATCATTGGAGCATTCAGTTCACCACAACATCTGTCATTAATATTTCTACTCTTGCTCAGTTCAAATAAACAGTGCTGTCTAGCAAATGTAATCATTAAAAATACTTCACAGGAAGCTGTAAAAACAGCCAAACAATTTGTTTTACTTTATGTCTTACATTTTTAACACAAAGGACTAGAGGGAGATATGTAGTACATTGTATTCCCAATAATGTACATGTTTTATACAAGCTCGCAGATCTTAAATCACAGCATATCAACCTCTCTCAGCAGTTTAAAATCAAAATCAAATCCAAATAATTAAAAATGAAACTACACTATTGAGATGTTAAATACATTATTCCTTTGGAACATGTTCTAGTATCAAATTTCATAGACAAACTATGTAATCTATATATCTGTATAACATTTAAGAAAATTAATTTGCTATCCCTAGGTTAGTGTTTCTTAACCTTGGCAAATTTAAGATATGTGGACTTCAATTCCCATAATTCCCCAGCCAACATGCTGACTTCTGAGAGTTGGCCCACACAGTTTAAAATTATCAGGTTGAGAAACATTACCTGATCTTGCAGGGGTGTCAAACAGGCGGCCTGTGGGCCAGATGTGTCATGTGCTGGTCACACTCATTCCAGCTTTGCAAAATGTCATGAAATGTCACATAACAGCAATGTGACACCCGTGGTAGAGGGTCAAAAACCATTTCTTCCAAATCCTCCAGCTTTGAGCCACAGTGACACAGTGGTTAGAGTGCAGTACTGCAGGCTATGTCTACTAGCTGCCTACAATTTGGCAGTTCAAATCTCACCAGGCTCAAGGTTGACTCAGTCTTCCATCCTTCTGAGGTGGGTGAAATGAGGATCCAAATTGTTGGGGGAAATATGCTGACTCTGTAAACCACTTAGAGAGGGCTGTAAAGCCCTGTAAAGTGGTATATAAGTCTAAGCGCTATTGTTCTTTGTATATCTGGTGCTTCCTAACATGCAACTAGACTGAGCAAGCTATCCCTGTTTGGCTGTTGCTAAGCAATAATCAGTTGTGGGAGATGACATTTAGGCTATCAAGGGAAAACCTGTCTGTCTGTTCCCGGGGATTTGATAGGCATATCCTCACAGTTTTCTTGGCATTAGTGTTGCCAAGAGCCTCACTGAATGCCAGCTTCCCTAGTGAGATGTACAGTATGTTAAGACTCAAGGGAGAGAGTAGATATGCTAAGAATGAAGATAATTTAGTTCATTGGTCCATGAAGGAGATTTTCTGTCAGCAAATCTGGAAAGATGGGGAAGACAATAAAAAAGCACAATCTAATATAACTACTAATAATTAAACATAAGGAGGCTCTTCAGAAACAGCAAAGGAAATTTAGTTCCTGAACAACAGTGGGAATTAAATCCCATCACAGAATCAGAAGCCGTGACATAAACAAATCAAGTATCGTTTTAAGTAATATTAAATCTGAGTTGTTTTGGGTATATTTAAATGATGGGTAGATAAAAATATTCAAATTAATTAAAGGGTCAGGGTTTATTTTTTTTATCCCAGGACAGACCTTCTGGCTGTAATCAATCAGGCAAAATTAATCAGGCTTTAATAAGTTACTTATCAGAGCACACATGTTTGCCAATTATAGCTGCATTTCAGTAAAACTCACTGATAAAGAAAACTAAAATAATAAAACCAGAAACCATATAAATTATAGAAGTAATTAGTAGGAATAATTCTAAACAAATTTAACTAGAAGGAAGGGAAATTACATGACATACTGGATGAGGAATTTTTGCCTTGTTTTGGATTGACACCATGCCTTGACAATTCTGGACTTTTCTTGTCTCATAAACCCTCTTGTATTGTGAATTTAATTTTGCCTGGTGGGTTTATTTTGATTGGAAAACTTTCAAGTACATCCAAGTGCTTCAATGACCCTCTAAAACAGGGGTGTCAAACTCCTGGTCTGCAGGCCAAATGCTTCACGCACTGACCACACCCACGCCTGGTTTAGCAAAGGGGGAGAAATCCCAATACATCATGTGACGACCCTGTGACGACGTGAGTTTGACACCCCTGCTTTAAAAGGATGCAAATGACCAGCTGTCTGCGAGGAATATAAATCCTTCCATTCCCCACTATCCTATCAGAGCTGAAGAAGCTTCTTGGATGAGAAGCAAAATGTCTTCAAAATAAAAAGAAGGAAGTCCAGTTGCCTCTTGAAAAAGCACCTTTGAGACAACCATGACCTGGAAAACTGAGAATCTTTACAGATTTCAAGTACCTTGTGAACTCATTGGCCATTTCTCTGTGGACTAGCATTGATCTCCTTGAGCCTGGACTTAATTGGGACAGTTCTGGGTTTTTGATGAAGAGAGTTGCGGGGGGATTATTAATAAGCCCACTAAACTACAGTTATATAGTGATGGGATCCTGCCAGTTTAACAACCAGTTTGGTGATTCCGTGCTTTGCGCGCACGTCAACAGTTTTAACAAAACTTACCTTCCACATTACTTCTGGGGAGTAACACAGCTGAGGTGTGGCAATCCATTCTGCCGCATGAATTCGCTTAGAGGATATAGGTAAGGAAAGTGCAGGGGTGGGCGGGCAGGTAGGCCAACCTGATCATCGGAGTGAACCGCTTCACTTCCCAGCTGATCATCGGAGCTATCAGTTTGCCTGAACCGGTCCGAACTGTCTGAATCCCACCCCTGCAGTTATGTGTGTGTGAGAGAGTGGGACAGCACAACGGCTCATAAATGGCCTGAATTCCACTGAGTATTTGAAGACATGTTCCAGTAAAGACTTTGAAGAGGAGGAGAAGGATCAGAGTTTAGATTTATTCATTCAGAAGCCTTTGGAGAGATTGAAGATAGTAGTAGAAAAGATCAAAAAAATTATCTGAATACAACATAGATTAAGGGCAGTTGCCAGTTGATCTGCCCAAGACTGAAAGAGAGAGAAGGGGGAAACATTTCCACTGATATCTGCAAGTCCTTGCTTAACTATAAAATTAAGAAGTGCAGGTATCTTCACTTCCTGTACTTTGAAGATGAAGGTAGACTTCATCTACCTTCATCTATTGAATATGCATATTATTGACTAGAGCCGAAATTTATTTGCTGGACTTAATAGCAAATAAATAATACAATAATAATTTGTACTTCTGAAACAGTGTCCTACTTGAAGAGAAAGGAAATATTGTTCACAATGAAATGTGAAACACTTAGTTGACTGCAAATCCTACTTAAACATGAGGCTAAAGTTTTTGCTTTTTCTGTGATTGAATAATAGTTTGAATAAACTTTTAAAAAATCTGTACTTCAGGTTTGCACTGTCATTTTCAGCCAAATCTTTCAAATCTTTAGACAGGCCTCTGTGATAACAGCTCTTCTCTTTAATTTTTATGTTAACCAGCTGGCCCAAGGCTTCATAAAAGCTGAGTTTAATCTCTCCACGTTAAAACTTCAGTTCTGTTTCTGGTTTTTCATATGCTCACTATGCAGTAATCTCCTCCCTGTCATTAGTGGGCTTGAGATGGGGCCTCCCCACGCCTTCCCATTATTGCAATGATTAGCAATTAGTCACCAGTTAGAAATGAAAGTGGTTGTCTTCTCCAAGAGGCCGGTTAGCCATTGGAGTTAATGACTTTTGCACTTCTCTATTAAGGTATTTCAACATTTAATTATATCCTTTCTGTTACCTATAGCAAGAGGCACTGTATGTTATTCATAATTTTTGGCCCATGGTATCTCAGGCAATTTAAAATACCTGCACAGTTAGTCTCCTCTTTGTAACTATCAGTTAATTCGTCACAATTGTGTTTCAACTGTGTAGGATTCTTCAAAAAATGCTCTTCTAGAATATTGCACTTCTAAACCTTGGCAACTTGGAACCAACGGCACAGGGATGTCATCACCAGGGTCCATAAACTTTCAACTGCAGTTCTGAGTTTTGCCAGCCACAATCGCAATAACCATATTCCTGCTGCAACTGAAAATGTTCATTGCTAAGGTCATTAGCCACCTGCTGTGTGATAAGCAGACCTGTTTATGTGACTTAACCTCTGTAGAGGGAATCCAGCTTAAATTTTCGAGACCTGTACTGTGAGTTTCTGACTGCATATCAAATTCCCTCCTGAGACTGGAGTCTAGTCAAAGTCCCATAAAGACTCCTTCGTGAATTTGTCTATTAGAGGATTAAATTGGTTGAATTTGCTCGACAATTTTATGATCTTATGGAAGACATACACAATTTCTCCCCCACTCATTGGGGCCAACATGGGAATTGATACCCGCATGATAAATTTAGTTTGGAACCTCAGTTGCATATTTTATGTCTTTGGTATTGTTTCTGAGCCACAGTCATTAGGTTGAGATGGCTAGCTTAAATCCATCCATCCATCCATCCATCCATCCATCCATCCATCCATCCATCCTGGATTACTCAACTCTGCACTGAAAAAACTGTCTGGCTGAAATAAAGGATCCTTACTTAGCAATGATATTAAGCACGACCTAAGCAAAAATCCATTACTGTAAGGGAGAAGATTTGTTTGGAAGACAATTCTCTCATCCTACGTTTAGCAAACATCTCTTATCTGTGCCTTACAAAACATTTACCCTCATTTGCTATACTCTTGTTCTTTACATTTATTACCGACACTCACTCCAAAACTCTCTGTATTGTATACTGCCTTGTTGTTAGATGGAAGATTCGGTAACACAAAGGAAGTATTTATCCCTGTACACTGGCAGCTATAGAACAACTCTTCCGTCTGCTTCTGTGCTGTCCTTTCTATTCAGTTCAACAAACTTCACTATTTAATAGCACAATTGTTACCAATCTTGGTAACACTAATTCTTGTCTGTAGTAGTGATGCGTTCCAATGGTTCGGCCAAACCAGTAGTGGTTTGGCAGCCTGGGTCACTGGAACCAGCAGCAACCCAGGCCTGCCACACCCCCGAACCAGTTCTGCCATCTTTTCTTTTTGCTTCTATGCAAAAACCCACCCCTGCTCTGTAGCTTTCTCTGCTCTGTAGAATTATCTTTGGGTTTTTTCCCCCCTTCATTTCTTCAGTATGTCTCTTTTGGTATTGGAGCACCACATTGATCAAAATTTGCTTTTTCTCTAACTCATAGTCGCTATTTATTTTATGCCAAAGAGAATAACCTAGCCAAATGGATGGAATAAAAACAGAATAATTTCCTACATTCCAGGAAACAGGGGAAAAAAAGCTCTGTTTCAGATTTAGCTGTTGGGTTTAAGGTTTTAAGGTTTTAATGGATTTGTATGCCGCGCAATCCCGAAGGACTCCTGAAGGTCCATCTGATTCAGCAAATCTACTGGTAGCCATCCTTCATATGTCAAACACCAGATTTGCCTTAGCTCCATTATAAGATGGAGCGTCTGATCCCTACCACCAAACCTGGGCTCTTCTCTGCTAGAAAGGCCTGTGGTATTAAAATTCTGCCAGTAAATAAAACTTCATAGCTATTCATTTGGAAAGAGAGCTGTGGAATAGTACTAGCATACACCTCTACCAGCACAAGTCCAAATGGAAACACAGGGCTAAGGGAAAAATATATATATATCCTGCTGGTGGCAGTGCCAGGATGCCCCTAAAACCATTTGTTGAGAATGACAACACACAGCTGTCATCCTCAACTTGCTCCTGGCACACCAGACAGACCACTGTGGCTGTGTTTTCTTGCCCCACTTCAAAAGTGGCATTTTCTGACTTCTGCCAGAAGAAGCAATGCTGAAGCTCTGTTTGCAGACCTTCTTTTAAATGCAGCTCATATTGCTTTTCCAACTGACTAGTGTGCATTATTGTAGCCCTCTTCTTCTTCAAACACTGGCAGCTGCCATGCTTCTTGGGCTGCTGGTTTGTACGCCTTCCTTCAGGAAGCATTTTTTTCATATAAACTTTATCCATATTTTGTTCCAAGAGGCATCCTTCGGGCCCAATGGTGGGATTCAAAATTTTTTGCTACCCGTTCTGTGGCCATGGCATGGCTAGGTGGGCACGGCAGGGGAAAGATATTGCAAAATCCCCATTCCCTTCCCACCCTACTCCAGGGCAAGGATATTGTAAAATGCCCATTCCCTTCCCACCCTACTAACCTGCTTTCCAGCTCCATTCTCCTGTGCAGGGCAACAGAAGACCCAGCCTATCAGCTGGGACATCGATCAGCTGGGACTCAGGAGGCAGCAAATACAGATGGGGCCAGAGCCAACCAGAGGTTTTATTTGCCAGTTATCTGAACTACTCAAATTTTCTGCTACCGGTTCGCTAGAAGCAGTCAGAACTGGCTGAGTACCACCTCTGTTTGGGCCTTACAAGGTATCTTTATATATTGGAAAACACTAGAGTTTTGGAAGAAGGAAGATGGACTAAAAGGGACATGTCTTCTTGGTGCATATGGCTCCAGGTTTTGGTGGCTGAAAATAGAATATCACAACCTGCCAGCCTGAAAAAGTTTTCTAGCCAGGGTAAATAGGGAGAATAGTAGAAATCCCTACTCATGTAGAGTAATGGGTAGAGAAAGAGTTAAGCTACAAATGACCAGCAGAGAAAGAATGGTTCTAGTAATACATGTGACTAGGAACATAAATCAAACCAACACATTACTGTTTTACTGCTGCTTAGAGTTAGGGTTGAAGTTAGGAAGGGAGGGAGGAAAATTTAGCAGAGATTGGTAAAAGGTTATGGGCATATTTGGTGTTAATAGCTGGGTCTACTTATTGTAACCTTTCAATCTCCCACTTATTTATCTAGAGATCTGGGGGAAATTTGATAGCTTTCTACATTTAGCCACTGCCTCCAGATACCCCTGTGATGGCATTTGGAAGACAAATACAAATTCTAGGATTCGGACCCATTCAGAATTGGTATCTGCCAAGAGCCAACATGAATCCTAAGAAGAGTTAGGGATTTTGTTAATACAACTTATAAAACACAATTTTATAGATAGGTAATGTTATGCTCTTATATTATCCAGCCATAACTTTAAAACAGTTAAAATATTACTGGTAGCAATATAACTTGCATTTTTTAAATTGAAGGTTTTTTTTTACTTTATTCTACCCCAGTGCAACTGTATTTATATTAGATGAATTTCATATTCATGCTGGCATAAACAAAGAGTTGGCTGCATCTCTAACATATCACTGCGGAACACCATTACATTTAGTAGATATCGTAGGTAGAATCCAAAATGTTTGTTTTTAAATGAGCTTTCGCAGCTGAGTGGAAACATTGGTTCAATTTAACAAAGAAATAATGAAAGAATAACTGTTTTTGTTTATCATGTCATGAATATGCTTAATATTTATATAATTATTCCATTAAAATGCATGCATAAGCAACAAATACATGCTGCTCTCACATAGTAAATAAATGAAAATACCACATTCTAGGGAGAGATTTCAGGAAATATGCTCTTCTGAATCCAATGTATCAACATTTCCTAACAGACAAGTTAATTTCACCATATTATGCCTGGCACTATATAAAGAATATAACTTTTACAAGGACGTATCATTTCCTATTTTAGTTGGTTCTGTTTATCAATATGTTTCATTTTTTTAAAGGGTGTGCTGAACAATCAGGCTAGTAAAACTAGTGATCAGTAAGAGATAGGATGACAGCTATTTCAGAAACTCATGAACATTTATTTCTTGTCTCAAATGCACAGTTGGCATTATTTTATGATTGTGAGTCACCTAGAGTTGTTAGGAGCATGGTGGCATACAAGTTCAAATAATAGTAATAACTGATACTTGGCACATAATATGTCAGATAAAACTGTGGTTGAAAAGAAGAATGTATGGATAATTGATGTGGCAACAGTACAGGGTGGTAGATAGAAGACCAAAAAATGGACAAGATCACTAAATATCAAGATCTGAAAATCAAAGATTGAGCAAGGTTGTGGCCTAAACCAGCAGTGGTGATTCTAGTGATATAGGTGTCATAACAAAAGGCCTTGGATAGCACTTACAAAATCTGTGCATTGACAAAATTTGAATTTGTCAATTAAAAAATTCCACAGAGCTTGGATTTGCATGTATTACAATATCTTGGATTCTTAAGAACTTGATGTGTATTCAGCCAACCCCAGCTGAAGAACCAGCAGCTCTGACTTCACATTGCTGTGCATATAATTTATACTCCCCATGTTATGATAACTTGCCAGAAGAAAAAAATAGTGTGCAAATTATGATTAGAAACAGGATTGCAGGCTAAGATTTAGCCTAACACTGTTTGGGAAAAATGCATTCTTTTGAAACACATTTGACATTTTCCCTTAAGAGGAACCCAGAGATTTGATAAATAAAGTAATTAAACCTTGGAACTAGGGACTTGCAGGAACTTTGATAAGACCCAACTCATATTTCTATTTAATATTTTAGGCAGTTCCATTTTTATTTAAAGATAAGATTCTTTTGAAATGAGCAAAAAATAATGAAAAACTATGGTCATGAAGAATAATGGAGGGTTAAAACATAAGAATTTTTGCACACTCTATGTGCACTTATAAGAAGTACATAGGGGAAGGGTGGAAAACTAAACATAAATGATGCTTATTTTGCCTCTCTTTGAAATTAATTGGGAAAGCAGGCAGTTCTCAGATGATGCTTGGCCATGAAAAGTTGCTTGACCCTGGGCACTTGATGATTGCTCTAAGAAAATCTTCCTTTCTTTCTTCCTCCCTCCCTCCCTCATTCTAACAAGTTTTTTTTTTTTAATATCTAGGAAAAATGGATAAAAATGCCTTTGAGCTTTTCTCAACTTTTGGCAAGTACACTAATTAATATATCATAATTTTCTTGAAAGCAATACAAAAATGATTTGAGATGCCATCCTCTGGGATTATTTTGTATAGCACCTAACAATCTATAAGCCTAGAATTTCCTAGTGATCTCCCATCAAACTGCTAACCAAGAACAATCTTATTTAGCTCACTCAAGGTGGACCAGATGCTGCTAGCTGCAAAAGCATATTTGAGAAAATTCTTTTTATTCTCGCTATGTATAATTCCACATGGGAATTTCAAATGGATTGGCCGAGTTGAATCTTTTTTTTATAGCAAGACGATCCTCCACTGCAGACAGCAAATTAACAGATATGGGTAGGTTCCTGATAAATTATGGGAGCGCTTGCTACCACGTATTGGATCCCCTGAGGCACCTCCGCGAATAATTCACAATACTTTCTCACAGATTGCTCTTTGTTTCATGTAATTGTCAGTTCTGCTTAACCTTAAAGATGAATGTTGTTTAAACATTTATGGCCAACTGAATGATCAAGAAGAGCCAACCAACTGCAAGACTAGGGAACTGGCCAAAAATTGAAAGGAAAATGTTTGAACCTAAAACATAGTGCTGTGGCCCACCAACAGCCAGTAGACCTGGCAGCAGATTCAGACAGTGAGGAGTTTGGGGAGGAGCATGGATCAGTCCTGGAGGCTGGGGAAGTTTTGGACCAGGGCTCTGCGTCAGAGGCAGAGATGGAGTCGAGACCATTAATAAAACCCCTTTTATTAAATGAATGTGAACTCCTCTCATTCACATTCCGCAAGGCCTGGCAAACAGTCTTTCAAAGGAATATTTATGACAACAGACCTTATCTATTTTGGAAAGCTGCCATGTAAATATTTTCCAATGGGGTCTGTGCAAGGGAAGACTGGACATAGAGTGTCTGAGATTCACGGACAGATCTTCACACTCCTGAAATGAATCTAACGACAGAATGAACAAATGGTTTCCTGCAAAAGCCCACTCCCCTTTCGCTCCTCTTTTATTTCGTATGGGAGGGGCCAATTACCTTCCACCTGTGACTTTACTCCCAAGTCGACCCTGATTTCTCAGTTGTTCTTTTCTTCTGGCAGCTCTGCGCATGCGCATACCATCAGTATGCGGATGATACGCAGCTGTATCTGTCCGCCCCGTGCCAACTCAATGAAGCGGTTGACGTGATGTGCCAGGGCCTCGAGGCTGTTAGGGACTGGATGGGGGTTAACAAGCTTGTACTCAATCCAGATAAGACCGAGTGGCTGGTGTGCTTCCCTCCTACTAATTGGCCAAGTGTTCCATCTCTCAGGCTGGGGGGTCAAACAGTACGCCCCTCAGACAGGGTTCGCAATTTGGGAGTCCTCCTGGACCCACAGCTGACTTTTGAACACCACTTGTCAGCTGTGACCAGGGGGGCATTTGCCCAGGTTCGCCTGGTGCACCAGTTGCGTCCCTACCTGAACCGGGAGGCTCTCACAACAGTCACTCGCGCCCTTGTGACCTCTAGACTGGACTACTGCAACGTGCTCTACATGGGGCAGCCCTTGAAGAGCATTCGGCGACTCGAGCTTGTCCAGAATGCAGCCGCGCGAGCGATCGTGGGTGCACCTCGGTTCACCCACGTAACACCTATCCTCCGTGAGCTGCACTGGCTGCCTATTGGTCTCCGGATACGCTTCAAGGCGCTAGATCGTCACTTATAAAGCCCTTCATGGTATTGGACCTGGGTACTTGAGAGACCGCCTGCTGCCAATTACCTCCACTAGACCGATTAGATCCCACAGATTAGGCCTCCTCCGAATTCCATCCGCCGGCCAGTGTCGACTGGCAACTACCCGGAGGAGAGCCTTCTCTGTGGCTGCTCCAACCCTCTGGAACGAACTCCCCGTGGAGATTCGAACCCTCACCACCCTCCAGGCCTTCCACAAAGCCCTTAAAACCTGGCTGTTCCGACAGGCCTGGGGCTAAAGAATTGTTGCCCCCGTCTCGAATGGTATGACTGTTGTGTGTTTTAAATTATGTATTGTTTTGTGTCGTTTTAATTTTTTGTTTGTATCCCCCTTCCCTGGTTTGAGTTGTGAGCCGCCCTGAGTCCCCTTCGGGGGAAAAGGGCGGCATATAAATAAAATAAGCAAACAAACAACAAACAATACTGGGAACAGGCTCTAGCTGTTCCTCTGCCTCACTGCTGTCTAGCTCCGTAGGCACCTGATCACTGCCTTGTTGGGACTGGGACTCTGCTTTGTGCTTTGGGGGGGAGCCTAGGTCAGAACACATAAACCATTTTGCAGAGGTGGTTAGAAAAAAATAATAAAAATGGCAGCTATGCCCATGTAATTGTTTTTGCATTCATCATGTGGAAAGCATGTAAAAATGTAGCGGGACTTTGGTCGCACATCTGTGACTGCCTACTTTGTTCTTTTTAAACCCCTTCATGGAGTCCCCTGCATATAATGTAGCGAGACTGAACATCAATTTCAGAATTTTTGATTCCTATGTTAAGGAATTATTTTCAGTTTTTTAAAACATAACTTTAAACAGACTGGCCAGGGGCCTAAACCATAGAGGAATATGTTTATCTAAACGAAAACAGACTCCAAATAAATATTTTTAGCTGGTGTTTAACACTATAGGCCCAATCCGTCTAAAGTTAAGAACAACCGTATGATATCAGCAGGAGGAAAGAGCAAATGCTTAATTGTTCTCCATTAAAACTGCTGGGACATTATAGTTTTAGTATTTGGTTTTTCCCACCACGCACATCTAACAGTTTGGATTTATTCATCCAATCCGGCCTTGGCCTCCTAAGGGAGCTGATCATTCCTAGCTCGATTACGTAGCACAGACCAAGGCTGAACGTTTTATGTGTGAGGTGTTCTGTCTAGCAACTGAGCAAATATTTTGCCTGTATATGAGGGAATGATTATTCCTCGGTCTTTCTCATAAGAAAAAAAAATGTTAAAATGTTAAAAAAATGTTACGTTAAGAATTAACGTAAGAAGGCCTACATTTGTATTTGGTGGCAAAACAGACTTTTGCCACCTGGGTCCTCTCTAGAAATTTGTGGATGTACAGGAAAGCTTTATACCATTATAGATTTGTTAGCCTTCAAGGCAAACCTGAGCATTTTAACAGTCTGCAGACCACATCTGGCCATTTGACTGTCCCTGTTTGGCCTGTGATGGGGGATGTGAGGGAGGGGAGACAGTGGCAGGAGAGGCAGTGGGGGGACGGGGGATGGAGGTGGCCCTCCATAACAATCCCAGTTTCTCACGTGGCCATTTGGGAAAATCAATTGCCTAATCTGCTTTAAGGTTACAAGCTTCCTTGGGGAGCTGTTGGTCTTTCTTTCCTTCTTTCTTTCTTTCTTTCTTTCTTTCTTTTTTCTTTCTTTCTTTCTCACTCTCTCTCTTTCTTCCTTTTTTGTTCCTTCCTTTTGCTGCTGAAGAAACTAACCCACCTACCTCTTTGAAAATAAATCTGTACTTATTTTCTTAGAAATAATAACTTTTGTTATTTGGGGAAGAGAGGAAATCATGTGAAAATTCTTTTCAATTGAAGAGAGAGCTCTAATAGCTCCATTGAGTATACCACCTAAAAATAGCTGTAGTAATGGCAAATGCTAATTGTAGAAACCCAGGTTCATTTGGAAAAGTGAGAGAATCCTTTGGATCTTTCAGCTTTGTGCATTTGGGATAAAACACCAGAGTCCCACTTTTCAACCAAGCAGTTTCTGCCAAGCGATGTTCATTTCCTCGAGGCAGGGATTAAACTACCCACAAGGCTTACCATGGTAAAATTTGCTCTGAAGTGCTGAGAGGTAATTTTTAACCACATCTCTATAGAGATTTCTCTGACTGTGAGAAAAAAAAAGAAGTGGGAGGGCGGGTTGCCATCCCACACCAAATAGAGCTTATTTAAAGCTGATAATATTGTAATGCCTATTTATTTTTCATATTGATAGCCACTGGATAGTTAATTGGAGCCAAACAATCCAAGAAAATGTAATGGAAAGAGTGCCAGCACTCCTGATGTGAAGTATTCACTAAACATATTCTTTCTCTATCTATTTATTTATTAACATAACATATGGCAATGGTGCAATTAGCCAAGAGACTACAGTGTTAATATAAAGTAGTTATATGGCTGCTAAAGAGTGTTAGTCCATTTAATTCACACACTCATGTGCTGATCCAAAGTACAGCACAGAGGGCAAACTAGGTGTGGACCAGAAAGACAAGTGGCATCCTGTGGTGTCATCTAGGGCCTTTTCTCACCACCAATGTCACCTCGCAGCTGGCTGTCACATCCGGGCACCGAAGTGGTACCTATTTATCTACTCGCATGTAATGTGCTATCAAATTGCTATATGTCTATGGATTCTCAGTCATCCAGATCATGGTTGTCCCAAAGGACTTTTTTTCAAGAGGCAGCTGGATTTTCTGGTTTTTCTTTGAAGACATTCGCTTCTCATCAAAGAAGAAGCTTTTCAGAGCTGAAGAAACTTCTGGGATAAGAAGCAAAACATCTTCAAAGAAAAATCAGAAAGTCCAGATGCCTCTTGAAAAAGCACCTTTGGGATATCAATTTGCCAGGTGGGCAGAAACTGAAGCAAGCAACAGGTGCTCACTCTGCCATACAGTGCTAGGTCTTAAATTACTGGAATAAAGACAATCTCCAGTGTCTTTAAGCTAATAAACCATTATACCTCTTTCCTTTATCTATAACTCTGTTTTACAGTACTCAGATGTGATCACAACTTAGCCTAGTGTTTCTCAGTCTTGGTAAATCTTCCTCACATTGACTAGGGAATTCTAGGAATTGCTGAAGTTGTGAAACATTCACCTTAGCTGGAAAAACAAAAACAAAATAATCATATAAGTGAGATTTTATTTTTTAAAAATATATCACTATATATTTACTAACCAAACCCTCGGGAGATCCTGAATTCATAACACTGAAAAAGCATCACCACTTTATGTACATTGCTCTCTTTCAAAATCCACAAGCAGAAGTGATCACAGGATATGGTTAAAAAAAAAAAAGTCAAGATGGCAAACATCAAAACCAGGCAGAGGTTTGTTTGCATTGTCAAGGCTGCCAACATAACCTTTTCTTAATCACATCCTCAGATATCTCCTAACCATGATTTTCTCCCAATGTTTTTCCCCCAGTTCAAATGCCTTTGTGAGAGCAATAGCATGCCAGAGGCTAAAGCTGACAATTTTCATGAATATATTTATATCTCCAGTTTTTGTTTGTTATTTGGAAAGACAAGCTGAGAACTTTGTAGAGCTGCATAAGAGGTGATGTAAACATACTCTTTGCCTTAGATTCAGCTGACTTTACTCTACTCTACTCTACTACAGTATCATATACAAACTCTGGTTTGCCTTCCCAACTATTAGGTTTGGAGAAAACCTTTGAATTCTGAAACTGATGCTTGAGCTATGACTAAGGTCAAAATCTGCCTCAGATTTAACTACACAGCTTTCTTAGTTGAAAAGATATGAACTTGTGGAGAAGGCTTATTCTAGTCTAAATTATAGACGAGATTGTATACTCACCACAGTGAAACGAAGACAATTAATCCTACAACACATCACTTTTAAGCGACCTAATGAGATTTTTAAAAAAAACATCTCTGGTATTTTATTTAAAACACCAGATGAGGAATTTATTTATATATTTATTTGTACCAGCACAGTTGTTTGGCAAGCCTTTCTGTTCTCACTGCACATTTTCTCTGTTGTGCATTTATACATCATAGTAGTTAATATTCAAGAGCTCGGAGGAGATGCTGACGATTAGGAGGAGAAAATGATGACCTTTTCCAGATGTAAAGGATTATATTAAAGGAAGAGAGAAAGAGAGAAAAAAGAATGGTTTTGTTTTCAAAGACATTTTGCCTTGTGCCTGATCATGTCATGACAGCAGAGAGGTTTTTGGGGGGATGGTGGTAGAAATAAATGAGTCATGGGCTGTGAAGAAGAGGGTTTGTGGGCTAAAAAAATATGAAGAACATCTGCGTTGTGAATGGCGGTAATGGGAAATTACTTTAAACATTTCCATATGAAATTGACCCCATCAGCTGTTCCGAAAAGGAAGTAGGTAGCTAGATATAGAATGGCTAAAAAGCTGATGAGCTTTTAAAAACACACTGATGCCTGCAAAACTCTGGCTGTATCTCTACCAGAGGTGGGTTCCTACCACTTTGCACCTATTCAGTAGAACCAGTTCGTCAAATCTACCGAACCAGTTAGAGGTTCCACCAGTGGACCCGGAAAGCAGGCCACATCTACAGAAGAGGTTCCAAAAAATTTTGAAACCCACCACTGGTCCTTGGATATGATTATTCTACACTATCATGCTCATATTTATAAAACTCAGTGCCTCTGTGAAAGGTAAGGATGACCACTGCGTTTGTGGTGCAATCAGAACATTGCGTGTGTTGAAGTTGTTTTAACGCAAACCAAAGATGCCTTTTAAAAAACAAGTTTACATCATATTCTTATGCATGCTAGTGCTGTGTGTGAGGTAATTTAAGGTGGTTTTGACAAGTGTTGTCGGCATCTTCATATCCAGTCACATGGGCGGCAAGCCACTCCCATCCAGTCACATGGGCGGCAAGCCACTCCCACAAAGGAGGCCACACCCACAGAGTAGGTTCGAACAATTTTTGAAACCAACCACTGATCTCTACCCATCAAGTCCTTTGTGACAAGTGGAGCAGGGGGAAAAGAGTCTAACCTGGGGAAGACTGGAGTATGTTTGTTCTAGAATTCATGAAGTAGTGTACAGATTCACTTTTCAATTGTTTCAAATGAAAGGTTTAAGTATCAATATCTTTTGTAACAATCCTATTTACAAAAATTCTATTTTCACTATCCTAAATTATATCCTTATTTAGGTTATAATAGCATCAAATCAATATCATGTATTTCCTATAGCTTTTACATTCTATATATTATACTTTAACATTTTATACCCTAAGTTTTACATTTACTCTCAAGCCAGGAATACCATCTATTCCAGATTTGATAGTACTCGGTATCTTTCCTCTCCTTCATTTCCATAGACAGTCTATCCATTTCTGCACATTTATACATTTTTATTCTTATGATCAGGTCTTGAGGAGTATCTGTTTATTTCCAGTTCTGTGCTAACACTATTCTACTTGCAGTTAAAATATGTAGTGTTATGTATTGTAGTTTTTCCCCCATTTTTCCATCAAAAATACCCAGGAGAAACAGTTTTGGCTTCAACTCTATCCTCTGTTCAGTGATCTCTTCCAGCCACTTTCTTACCTTACAGCAATATTTTCTAACCTTAGGGCAGGTCCACCACATGTGGTAGAATGTTCCCTGCTTATGCCCACATCTCCAGCACTCCGGCCATCGATTTGAGAACATCTTAGCCAATCTGGCTGGTGGTAAATGCCATCAGCATCATATAAAACATTTTATAGAGGTTCTCCTTACAAGCAACTGACATCGTTAGTTGAACTTTAATTTTAAAATGAGTGTAGACATCTGTGAAATTTGAACCCCATAGCCAACAATTTATGTGACACTGTGTTAAAAAGGGAAGAAAGCTTTGACATGCAAATTCCAGACCTTACATTGCACCAGAGCAACTAACTTTGGGAACAACCTCTTCACACACACATACACACAGACTCATGTCTACTCCACACACCCAGCCACATGTAGCCCTGCACTCTTCTGCCTGATGCCTCCCACATGGATTATTCCTCATCTCCCCTTTCTAATTAAATAGGCAGGACTTCTCCGTTCATTTTCCACCACCCCTGATAAAAACCTATGCAAGTCTTGTTATTAACCTCCCACATACTTTTATCATTCATATTTTCTCCTTTGAGATAAGCGGCTCCATTGTGTGAGCTGAGCTTTGCAAACAGGATGTTATTATGCATGTACACACACTCCTACGTACACCCGCGGGCACATGCACACTCTCTCACACACAGAGAGACACATCGATGGTATTGCAAATGTCAGCCTATTACTGATTCCTTAAAGTCAGGTCGTGATATTTCCAAATTTGATGTTATTAACCTTCTGTAGAGTTAACCGTCATAGATTAGACATTTATTCATTTCCAGATTTCTGTTTATTCTTCAGTATAGGCTTATATACTCATAAAAGGGAGCCAAGGTGGCGCAGTGGTTAAAGAGCAGCACTGCAGGCTACTGCTAGATCAGCAGGTCAGCGGTTCAAATCTCACCGGCTCAGGGTTGACTCAGCCTTCCATCCTTCCGAGGTGGGTAAAATGAGGACCCAGATTGTTGGGGGCAATATGCTGACTCTCTGTAAACCGCTTAGAGAGGCCTGATAGGCCTATGAAGCGGTATATAAGTCTACTGCTATTGCTATTGCTATTGCTACATTAGATAAACTTTGCATTTAGTATTAACAAGGGTAGAGCAGTCATATCAAAAATATCTTAGGAAGAAAAATAATTTTGAACAACTACTCTGCTTTTAAAAGTTAGTGATTACTACTGGGGGGAAAAATGGTGGACATAATTGATGGCAAGTCTGTCACCCAAAAGAGCATGTGTTATATAATTATTCAATTTTTAAAAATTCTCTAAAATTATGTTTACTATCATAACATAAATAGTATCACCAGGGTTGCATTAAATATATTTTCCTAAAGACTGTGACAGTATATGAAGCAGACTTTAAAGTGGAAAAATGATTGTACCTTAAAGATACCAAATGATTACATAACATATTTATAGTTTACTATTACACATTCAATTGGTGCAATTAAATGATTCATGTATTAATTATTGCTGCCCAAAGTACCTTAGGTTAGGACAAGAAGCAATGGGTGGAAACTAATCAAGGAGAGAAGCAACTTAGAACTAAGGAGAAATTTCCTGACAATTAGAACAATTAACCAGTGGAGCAACTTGCCTCCAGAAGTTGTGAATGCCCCAACACTGGAAGTTTTAAGGAAGAGATTGAATAAACATTTGTCTGAAGTGGTGTAAGGTTTCCTGCTGAAGCAGGGGGTTGGACTAGAAGACCTCCATGGTCCCTTCCAACTCTGTTATTCTATTCTATTCTATTCTAGAATATCAGTATTCCCCCCTCCCCCCAATATACTGAGTTGTGGTTTTATGATTATTATGTTTTGATTTTCTTGGAAAGAACAGCCAAATATTTTTGCAGGTAACCAGATATGGTTGTCTTAATATGTTGTAATATAGTCCTCAACATACAACAGTTCATTTAGTGACTCTTTGAAGTTGCAACAGCGCTGAAAAAAGTGATTTATGACTGTTTTTCACACATGACCATTACAGCATTCCCGTGGTCACATGATTTACATTTGTATGCTTGACAACTGATTCACATTTATGACAGTTGCCGTGTCAAAGGGTCATCTGATTACCCTTTTGCGACCTTCTGACAAGCAAAGTCAATGGGGAAACCAAATTCACTTAACAACTGTGTTACTAGTTTAAAAACTGTGCTGATTCATTTAACAAATGTGGTGAGAAAAGTCGTAAAATGGGGTAGAATTCACTTAACAAATTTCTCACTTAGCAACATAAATTTTGGGCTCAATTATGGTTGTAATTTGAGGACTACCTGTATTCATGAGAAGAATGACATTAGATGGGACCAATAAGCTATCAATTTTCCTTAACTTTCAATGGCGACAATTTTCATCATTTTCAAAAATGGCAAAAAGAAATTGGAGATGTAGGATATGGTGATTTTCATTGAAATAATAATAATAATAATAATAATAATAATAATAATAATAATAATAATAAAAACTCCGCCATTGCCGGTCCCAAGCCCGGATGAGAAAGGAGGAAGGTTGGGATCAGGTTGGCATCTGGTCCCGTAAAAAAACCCCCGCCAACCCATACAATATGGTGAAAAACACAAATAAGAATTCCATACCGCATCGGTCGTCGCGCGGGTTAACAAGGGCCGCGGCGGATGTTGGGGTCCCTGGACATCCGTCGACAAGTGGGCTACAAGTGGACCAGCCAACAAAACGACAAAAATATAGTGCAGATGAAAACCGTGCCATAATGGCCTGTTACTACAACTCAGAGCCAGAAAAAAGAGGCTATTTAAAGCGAATGTATGAATTATGGAAACAACAATATCCAGATTCAAATGTTAGTGAACAACGACTAGCAGATCAAAGGCGATTTATTATACGGAATAAAGTGTTTAGTGAAGTTGAACATGAGGAAATTCAGGCAAATTGCAAAACCCAAAAAACAATATCACAAGCGGAAATAACTGATATTCAAGACACAACTAAAGACATTATAGTAGAACTCCCAGAAGAAGCTCTTGGGGAGGAAATAATATCACCACCACTAGAACCAGTTATCACTGAACCAACTGATGAACTAACTCAAAAACAAAAAGAATTGAAGGATAAGATCATGGAGCATTTTCTGCTTAATGAGGAAAGGCAACGTTTACCATCACTAAAAACTGTGCCGAAGAAAATTTTGGCCCCTATCATGAAAATGGTTAATGCAGTGTTTTCAACAATTGAACCGGGATCCATCTTGGAAACAAACCAGTTAATGTACAGCGCAGCTGTAATAGTCACTAATGAACTAGGCATTAAAATTAAAGTACCTAGTTATACAACAGAAAAAGCATCAAAGCCAAAGTGGAAAATCCGTTTAGAACAAAAAATAAAAAAATTAAGGGCAGATGCTAGTAACTTAAAGAACATGCATGAGCAACGGCTTAAAAACAACAAAATCATAGATCGGCTAATCAGGAGATATAGATTGGATACAAGAAACATCAATGAAGCTGTAGAGATTGTAAAACAGCAGATAACAGCAACAGCTAGAAAAATTGAAAGATATGAGGCACGAATCATCCAATATAAACAAAATCAGCAATTTCGATCAGACCAACGGCGTTTTTATCAAAGTCTTAATGTAAATGGTGACACCAAAAGTGAAAAACCAGAAAAACAGGCCACAGTTGAATTCTGGAAAGAATTGTGGGAAAATGCAAAGGACTACAACAAGGAAGCAAAGTGGATACATGACTTTGAGAAAAGCATTGGCAACAAACAAATGCAAGTATTAGAAATAACAACTGAGATGGTCAAAAATCGAGTTAAAAAGGTAAAGAATTGGACATCACCTGGAAAGGACCAATTACATGGTTTCTGGCTCAAATATCTGACCAGTTTACATGCAATATTGGCCAGGCAACTGAATGAAATTTTACAAAAGGGCCAAATTGATGAATGGTTGACAACTGGAAAAACATACTTGATTCAGAAAGATCCAACTAAAGGAACAACACCTGAAAACTATAGACCAATAACATGCTTGCCAACAACCTTCAAATTACTCACAGGCATTATTGCAGATAACATGATGGATTATTTGGAAACAAACAACATCTTGCCAGTAGAGCAAAAAGGCAACAAAAGAAGGAGCAGGGGCACAAAAGATCAGCTTCTAATTGATAAAATGATATTAGAAAATTGTAAGAACAGAAAAACGAACTTGAATATGGTCTGGATTGATTACAAAAAGGCATTTGACTCACTGCCACATAGTTGGATCATAAAATGCTTAGAAACAACTGGCATTAGCAAAAATATTACATCCTTTACTGAAAAGGCAATGAAACAATGGAGAACTGAGTTGGCAGTAGGGAATGAGAGCTACGGAATGGTTAATATCAAGCGAGGAATTTTCCAGGGTGATTCACTTTCACCTCTTCTCTTCATCATCGCAATGATCCCACTATCAGTAATCTTAAAAAAAATGAAATTAGGCTACCAAACAGCCAAAAAAGCTGAAAAAATTTCGCATTTACTATATATGGATGATTTGAAACTCTATGGAAAGTCAGAAATAGAAATCCAATCATTGACAAATACAGTCCGAGTATTCAGCACCGATATTTCAATGCAGTTTGGCATGGAAAAATGCACCACTGTATCCATAAAAAGGGGCAAAATCACTACATGTGAGGGAATTGAAATGCCCAATGGCCAATTAATTAAATGCAAAGAAAATGAAGCCTACAAATACTTAGGCATTCTGCAGTTGGATAACATCAAGCATGGAGAAGTAAAAACTATTGTCAGGCGAGAGTACACCAACAGAGTTAGGAAAATTTTGAAATCTAAATTGAATGGTGGAAATACAATCAAGGCCATAAATACCTGGGCAATACCAGTTATAAGATACACAGCTGGTATAGTTAGCTGGACACAAGCTGATTTGGACCTTTTGGACCGAAAAACCAGGAAACTAATGACAATGCACTACAGTTTACATCCACGTGGTGATACTGATAGACTCTACCTGCCCCGAAAATCAGGTGGCAGAGGATTATTACAAGTGAAGCAAACAGTTGAAGAAGAAAAATATGCACTGGCTGATTATTTAAAAGAAAGTCAAGAACATCTATTAATTGAAGTAAAGAACAAAAATATACTGAAGGCCAACAGACGAAACAAGAATACAGAAAATATGTGATAAAATCAAGAATGGAGAGTTGGCAGAACAAAGCACTGCATGGCCAATTTCGGGGAAAAATAAAAGATAAAGTGGACAAACTTGGTTATGCTTAACAACAGGTACATTAAAGAAAGAAACAGAGTCACTAATCCTGGCTGCGCAAGAACAAGCTATCCGCACAAATGCCATTAAGGCCAAAATCGAAAAATCCTCTGATGATGCCAAATGCAGACTTTGCAAAGAAGCTGATGAAACTGTTGATCACATACTCAGCTGCTGTAAAAAAAATCACGCAGACTGATTATAAATTGTGGCACAATTCAGTAGCACAAATGATCCATTGGAATTTGTGCAAAAATTATAACATTAAAACAGCAACAAACTGGTGGGAACATCAGCCTGAAAAAGTCACCGAAAATCAGATGGTCAAGATCTTGTGGGAGTTCCGTATACAAACGGACAAAATACTGGCGCATAATACACCAGACATCACACTGGTTGAGAAAAATAAGGTCACAATCATAGACATCACAATACCAGGTAATAGCAGGGTCGCCGAGAAGGAACATGAAAAAAATCGGAAAATACCAGGACTTAAAAATCGAAATTCAACGACTATGGCACAAACCAGCAGTGGTAATTCCAGTGGTAATTGGCACACTGGGTGCTATTCCAAAAGCACTGGAATTACACTTAAAACAGTTAAAAATTGACAAAATCACCATCAGTCAAATGCAAAAAGCCACACTGCTTGGATCTGCATGCATATTGCGAAAATATGTTACGACGTCTTAGGCCCCTGGGTGGGGCCCGACTAGTAACCAATGCCAAATCCGGCGAAACAACTGGCCACTATGATACAATTGTATAATCATAATCATAATAATAATAAAAATTATATTACCATCAGTCAAATGCAAAAAGCCGCACTGCTTGGATCTGCACGCATATTACGAAAATACGTTACAATGTCCTAGGCCCCTGAGTGGGGCCCTACTAGTAACCAATGCCAAATCCGGCGAAACAACTGGCCGCTGTGATACAAGTGTATAATAATAATAATAATAATTTTCCAGAGATGATTGGAAGTAGGCCGAAAGCTTTGAAGGCTCCATTGGGGAATTAAGTTGGAAACTGTTAAAAGTCTACATAGTACTGGCCCTATAAGTCTCAGTGTGAAAAATGAAAATTAACTGGGAAAATGGGGCATTTTTCAACATCAAATTTTCTTCATTTTGTGAGTTCATTTTATTCACATCCTGAATCAGGATAATTGTCTGACTGATTTCAAGAGTGGTTTGCCATAGATTAATTTAAGGGGAGAAGATTCCTGTGACTCCCTTGGACTGCAAGGTGCTCAAACCGGTCAGAGGAGATCAACCCTGCCTGCTCTTTAGAAGGCCTGAAGATGAAACTCAATACTTTGGCCACCTAATGAGAAGGAAGGACTCACTGGAGAAGAGCCTAATGCTGGGAAAGACTGAGGGCAAAAGAAGAAGCAGACGACAGAGAATGTGGTGGCTAGATGGAGTCACTGAAGCAGTTGGTGTGAGCTTAAATGGACTCCAGAGGATGGTAGAGGACAGAAAAGTCAGGAGGAATGTTGTCCATTGGGTCGTGATGAGTCGAACACGATTTCCGACTTTGCAACTAACAACTACAAAAATTTAAGAGAGAGGGGAGGGAAGGAAGGGACATTTATTTAGTTGTTTGTCTGTTTGTTTTATATGCCACCCATCTCACTATCCAAAGGGACTCAGAGCAATATATCTACGGACAAAGGCTGCTTATCCAGCCAGTGAACGGAATAAAGAAATCCTGTTTCCCACCTTATCTCAATGCAGTATAGACCTGTTGTCTTAGTCAGGATTTCATGTTCATTTTTACTTGCTTCAATATTGGTAAGAAGAGCTTGGAAGTAAGCCAGAGGCTGTCACCTTGAAGGTGTGTGCATGACTGTGATAAGCACAATTAGGGCTGAATAAGTTTATTCAGAACAACTAGTCATGCGTTCTTGTTTCCACATTGTGTTATTAATGTTCATAGGTTTCTTTTCTCAAACCAAGGTGTATACCTGAGAGATAGTGAGAAATTACAACAAGGTGTAGATCTTAGCACACTCAGCCCTGATATTGCATGGGGTAAAATTATCACCTGCTCTTGCGATTGTCCCTGTCACCAGGGAAGTCCAATAGAATATGGATAGAGAAGCTATTGATTTTCAGATATTGCTAAATTATAGCTTCTGGCATCTTTGTTAGGTGATGTTGCTAGAAAGTGAAATTCAGCAAGAGTTTCCTCAATCCAAATCTAATCCTTCCAACATGGCTAATGCCATCAACTTCTTCTCAGTTAAGCCTCAGGCCAGCTATGAAAGAATAGAATAGAATAAAATAGAATAGAATAGAATAGAATAGAATAGAATAGAATAGAATGGAATGGAATGGAACGGAATAGAACGGAATAGAACGGAATAGTATGGGATGGAAATAGGTAAAGCCATTTGTGTGTGTGTGTGTGTGTGTGTGTGTGTGTGTATGTATGTATGTATGTATGTATGTATGTATGTATGTATATATATATTTAAAGTCACAACCCCTGGTATGCCCAAATATGGGAGGAAGGTCACACTTCCACTCTCTGTCTTCGGCTCGTCACAAGAGACCATCCAGACAGAAACCCAATATTTTTTTTTTACTGTTGCCTTTTTGTTACATTTGTTATTTATCAGCATAAATATAACTAACATACATACATACATACATACATACATACATACATACATACATATATATATATATATATATATATATATATATATATATATATATATGAGACATATTAGCTTATGGTAGTAAAAATAAGAACTCTGTATCACCTTTTTCCAATTAACAAATTTGAATGAAAGCTGTAAGTTTGTTCCTTTTATTAAAATTTGTTGATTGGTAAAGGTGCTACCAGACTCCTTCCAATTGATGTGGGTGACATATATGATAAAAGTCTTTGTCAGAAGTGCCTAAATTGCACGTGAACACCATTCTTTTTAAGATCCTGGGTCTAGCTTCTAGAACTCTTTCCAAACTGACCGTTTTGGAAATTGCAATTTTTGATGTGATGAATAAACAAAAAAATGTATTATATGCATGGAGAACAACTGATTGAATAAAATCAAAACATTTTTGTCCTAGTCACAGTTGTATTTTGGAATGCAATCCTTGCCCTCTCCCAAACTTTTGAAATCCAGGACTATGTCATAAATTAATACAATCCTATAATGTATTCAAAAGCACAGTCCTTTGCCTAATTATTCTGAAGCAAGCCCCATTTCATTCAGTGAAGTTCACTTGAAACCAATGTGGTTAACACTTTAAGCACTCTATTATGTTATAGGAATGTTAAGTATTTATCAATTACAATAGCTTGAACAAGAGTCACCCAAGTTGATGAATTCCATTTATCAATGTACATATTTTGCAATCTCCTCTCTGCTCAGTGAATATATTATGAAATCCATATTATGTTACATGTTTTTAATTGGTACATTAATTAATTTGTACATAGGTCATGGCTGTCCCAAGGGTGCTTTTATTTTAAAGGTAACTGGGCTTTCTGATTTTTTAAAAAAAGATGTTTCACTTCTCATCCAAGAATCGTATGCAGTTCTATCTAACTGGTGGGGAATGGAAGGGATTTATCCTCAGGCTGATTACAGAGAGTATAAATCCCTTCCATTCCCCACCAGTTAGTTAGTACTGAAGAAATTTTTTGGATGAGAAGTGAAAAACTTTAAAACAAAACAAAAAATCAGAAAGTCCATTTTCCTTTGAAAAATAAAATCACCTTTGGGACAACTTCTTGAGAAAGATTTTCCTTTGCACAGTATTCCAATCCTAGAAGCGGGAGGGGGGGGGGACCTTCCAGGGCCACAAATGATAAATCCAGATATCGAGCAAGTTCATGCAGGAGACAGGAGGCTGCTCAAAAGATTTCTTTCTTTTTTTTTTAAGCATTACAGTTCTCACATCCTCTTTTCATTATCACCTAAATGCCAAACAACGATAGGTCCAAGCAAAAGTTCATGTGGAGTCAGATGTATTTTTTTTTAAAAAAAAAAATCCGCTAACCTTTTGTTCTGGCTATCCCTTGCCTGCAATTTGAAGGTCATATTTTCCAACTAAGCCCTGTGCTTTTCTTTTCATGTTTATATTTGTACTACACATTGATTCTGTAAAAACCAACCTGGAAATCTCTGGAGAGCACACGTCTGGTGAGTTATGCAGCCTTTGCAGCTTGTGCTAACTGTGAAGTCGGAAACAAAAATGGCTCGTCTCCTGGGAGAGGGCTGTGGAAGTTGATTGTAGCATTGGTGATATGCCAAAAAGCAAAGCTGTCATGAGTCTGTGTCCTATGTGCCACTCCTGCAAACAAAGAGAAGAGGGAAGAAGGAAGGTTGGAGAGGGGAAGAGTTGGTGTGTGTGTGTGGTGGTGGGGGGGGGGAATGCATTAAAATACATCAGCACCCAAAAATGGAAAGAATGACTTGCAATTTGGTGTAATGGAAGAGAATGATTCACCTACTAGGAATATGGTATATTACAACTAAATTGCAAGTAATACCCTAAATTACAAGTAAATGTCTGGCAGAAAACTTGTCAAAGGTCAAACACAAACTATTTTTGATAATTACATTGTGGGCATCTCCTTCACATTACATTGTTCAGCTTAAATCTTTTGGATATTTTTAGTGTGACATAGAGAATATTGTGTGTGTGTGTGAGAGAGAGAGAGAGAGAGAGAGACAGAGACAGAGAGACAGAGAGACAGAGAGACAGAGAGACAGAGAGACAGAGAGACAGAGACAGAGACAGAGAGAAATTCTGATTTGTGATTGCACCCAAATTAGGATTTGGAGTTTATTGTTTTATTATTGGATATAAAGAATCAACTTCAGCTAAGCCCACAAAACTATGGTGGTAAACAACTGGATTTGGGAATAAGAGTTTAGATATGTCTTCATCAGGGCTCTCCAAACTTGGCAACTTTAAGACTTGTGAATTCTGGGAGTCGAAGTCCATAGATCTTAAAGTTGCCAAGTTAGGAAACCCTGATCTACCTAAACATATGTTACCAAAACCTGCAGTTATGCTTAATAGGAAAAAAAAAGTATTGGCAGAGACTTCAAAATAAAATTTAGATTATTATGCTTCTTTCCTGGAAGCAGATAACATTTTCACTGGGGGAAGGGAATTGAAGAAATTTGGCAAATGTAACCAAGTCACACACTGTAAGATGTCAATGTACTGTATGTTTTTTTCATTGTTTTCCCTAGTTTTTTTTTTTTTAAATCCTAGATAATTCATGGTTCACTATAAAAAACTGCAATTCCATAACATTGTCTCTCTTCAACACATTCTTTGCCCTGGAGCTTGAAGCTAATTCTAGCATCCTGCAGTTTTTATAATACATAACTATTGTATCATGGATCCCCTTGAAATAGAGAGCTCTGATTTTTTGGTTTCAAAAAGAGAGCAATTTTTGTTTGTTAATTTACAGATAAGGAGAAATGTGTTATGGCTGAACAGATGCTTTAAATAATGAAAAAATATTTTCTTACAAGTCATAATGTTTTCTTGATATATCTGAAATATTTGAAAGACCATTGCATTGGAAAGTACGATTAAGTGTACATGTCTGAAGACACTTCTGTTAAGCAGAATTATTTCTGCATGTGTTTGTAATTTGACACATTTTGAGAATGGGACTTTTAAAGGATTTGTCATAAAGAGCTATAGGTTCAGTTGAATGTTGCTTTAGTGAATATTGCATGCCGTTTTGGTTGCCATAATATAAAAAAGACATTAAGACTCTGGAAAGAGTGCTGAGAAGAGCAACAAAGATGATTAGGGGACTGGATGCTAAAATAGATAAGAATGGTTGCAGGAATTGGGTATGTCTAGTCTAGAGAATGTGGGACGTGATTGTTCAGTGGCTAAGACACTGGGCTTGTCGATCAGAAAGGTCGGCAGTTTGGTGGTTCGAATCCCTAGCGCTGCATAATGGAGTGAGCTCCCATTACTTGTTGGCTTCTGCCAACCTTGCAGTTCAAAAGCATGTAAAAATGCAAATAGAAAAATAGGAACTACCTTTGGTGGAAAGGTAACAGCATTCTGTGTGCCTTTAGTGTTTAGCAATACCGGCCACATGACCATGGAGAGATCTTCGGGCAGCACTGGCTCTTTGGTTTTGTAACGGAGATGAGCACCGTCCCCTAGAGTTGGGAATGACTAGCACATATATTTGAGGGGAACCTTTACCTTTACCTTTAGTCTAGAGAAAAGAAGGACTAGGGGTGACATGATTAGCATTTTTCCAATATTTGAGGGGCTGTCACAAAGAAGAGGGGGTCAACTTATTTTCCAAAGCATCAGAAGGCAGAAAAAGAAGCAATGAATGGAAACTAATCAAGGAGAAAAGCAACCTAGACTTAAAGAGAAATTTCCTGGCAGTGAGAACAATTAACCAGTGGAACGAATTGCTTTCAGAAGTTGTGGGTGCTCCATCACTGGATGCTTTTAAGAAGAAACTGGACAGCTACTTGTCTGAAGTGGTATCAGGTCTCTTGTTTGAGTAGGGTGTTAGACTAGAAGACCTCCAAGGTCCCTTCAAACTCTGTTATTCTATTCTACTGTATTCTTCTCTGTTCTGTTATGTTTTAAAGGGAAATAATTTTATACACATAATCTAAGCTTCCTTTCTACTTCTACATCAGTGTATTTCTGATTTTAAGTCCAGGAAGTCGATGTTGCCATCCTTTTTTATATACATAGATTATCTGGAGCCATCAAGCATAGTAAAGCATCTTAAGAAACCATAAAATGTTTGCTATAATGTTTAGCCCAAACAGCAACATTTCATTTAAAAAAAAATACAAAGCAGAAGTAGAAGCACTGACATTTTCAGGGAATAGAAGAAATTATGTTTCAGTGCAGATTGCTTCTTATAGGATTCTTGGTGGTTTTAAAATTGGTGCTGGCAGGTGCTATTAAAATTGTGTGACTGTCTGTGCTGAATGTTTTTATTTGTGCAGGTATGTGTGAGTGTGTATAAATATATGTACAGTATTTTGACTGTGATTCGAAGCGCAATCAAGTCCCCTGCTAAGAAGGGGAATAGAATAGCAATAGCAATAGCAGTAGACTTATATACCGCTTCATAGGCCTTTCAGGCCTCTCTAAGCGGTTTACAGAGAGTCAGCATATTGCCCCCAACAATCTGGGTCCTCATTTTACCCACCTCGGAAGGATGGAAGGCTGAGTCAACCCTGAGCCGGTGAGATTTGAACCGCTGACCTGCTGATCTAGCAGTAGCCTGCAGTGCTGCATTTAACCACTGCGCCACCTTGGCTCTTTTAAATTAAAGGTGAGACAGTGTCTCTTTTCCCCACTTACAAAACTTTCTCCCAAGTATTTATTATTCTTATTGCTTACCGTATTTTTTGGAGTATAGGATGCACCTTTTTCCTCCCTAAGAATGTGGAAATGTTGGTGCGTCTTATACACCGAATACACCTATTTTTGGGCTCCTGAAGCCCCACCCCGCATCCCATTGTTGTGAAAAACGGGCTGTTTTTCGCAAAACGGAGGTGGTTTTGCGTTCCCCCACCCCCCCAGAAGCACTCTGCAGGTTTCAGTAGGGCTGGGGGAAAGGGGAAAATGCCCCCCTTTTGTTGAAAAACGGGGGCATTTTTGCCTTCCCTGAGCCCTGCTGAAGCCTGCAGAGTGCTCCTGGGGGCTGGGGAGGACAATTTTTTTTTTCCTGGCTTACCTCTTTGAAATCTTAGTGCGTCTTATACACCGGTGCGTCATACAGTCTGAAAATATGGTATTTATTGTTTTACTCATACTACAGTATATTTTAACTTGCCCCTGTCCATGTGGACTCTGGGCGAACAATAACAAAACGAAGGAAAAGATTAAATTTCTACTCTCCACTAATACATTAAATTCCTATTAAATATTATGTAAGCCATTAAATAATATGTATTGAATAAAATCCTCCCGTTTATACATTTTAAAGCTCTTTTGGTAATATTAGGAGATAACAAGTTGTTGACATTTAAATTTTTAGCTGTTAGAAGACTTTACCTCTCATGAGGAAAGCCCATAATACATTACTTTTTAAATGTTGGTATGAGCCTGAGGGCAACATATCCAGCCAAGGATGAAATAATTTCATTTCTATACTGTTTTCATTCTTCTGCACATGCAGGGCCAAACTGGGGAATCAGCTACACTGATTTCACTGTGAATTATTCATTAGCAATTCCCAATGAAATTGGTGTAGGCAATTCCCATGGTTGGGTCCATAGGGTTTATAACTTATGATGTTGCAAACATGAACAGGGATAGCATCAAGATCACATTAGCACCACTATATAAAGCTGTAATAAGACCACACTTGGAATACTGCATTCAGTTTGGGTCACCACAACATAAGAAAGAAGTTGAGAGTTCTATTAGATTCTTCAGCACTGATATTTAGGTTTGCAGCTTGTGACAGTCCAATTTTCTAGGACAACTTTAGGACTGAGGAACATGACTTCTGGAGAGCCAGTTTTGGGTACCTAAAATATTTCCAAAGACTGAGGAATATGACTTCTGGGGGCCAGTGAACCAGCTTTGTGTACCCAAAGTATTTCCAAGAACCAGTGGTGGGTTCTGTATCCCGGTGCAACTGGTACGGTGCAACAGGACTGGGCGTCCATCACATGTATGTGCGGTAAGCATGTGTACTTGCGATGCTCCACGACGCTCCAGCTGCTCAGCTCAAATACAGGTAAGGAGGGCAGGTGGGCTGGTGGGCCCTCCAGAGCACCATACCAGAATGGTACCTGGTGCTCCCAGCAGGCACCGGTCGTATCCCACCACTGCCAAGAGCTTTCACAATTAGAAAGCTGCATAGTGATAGGGAGAAATAATGCAATCAAAACTAGAAAAGAAAAGAAAAAGAAGAGGGAAAGGATTTTCTTGGCTCCAACCATAACTGTAGCATATTAGAAAGTTTGCTGTTTTGGTGGTGACCTTCTGAAGGAAGATCTCTCTGCTTTTTGTTCATACACTTTTTTTGCACAGTGAATGCAAGGAGAGAATTTTCATGGTATTTAAGTGAGCACTGCTGTCAATTTTTAGGAAACCAATCAGACAACCTGTGTCCCATTGGTCATTGTTTCAAAGATATTTCCTTATCTAAACAGAGAAAAAGAGTAGATTAAAAAAATTCAGAGACTTCCAATTTCCTGCCAGCTTCCCTGGAGGCTAAAATATACGAAGACCGGATGCAGGAACTAGGTATGGCTAGTCTAGTGAATGATAGCAGTATTCCAATATTTGACAGGCTGTCACAGACAGGATGGGGAAAACCTATTTTCCAAAGACCAGACAAGGAACAATGGATGGAAAGTGATCAGGGAGAGATTCAGCCTAGAAATAAGGAGAATTTTTCTGACAGTGAGAACAATCAATCAATGGAACAGCAGCTTGCCTTCAGAAGTTGTGGGTTGTTCCCTTTCTTTGTGAGATGCTGGCTAGGAGCATTGAAAATTTTCCTTCCTATCTTCAATCTCCTTCCTTCCTTCCTTCTTTCCTTCCTTCATTCATTCCTTTCTTCTTTTCTCCCCACTTCCCTCTTTCTCCTCCTTCCTCCTTCCCTTCCCTGGCTAGAGGATTCTGAAACTTGAAGTCCATACATCTTCAAGCTGTTAAGGTTGTAATCTTCAAGGCCTTACATTCTATTTAAAAAAATACATACATTCTTCATATCTTTGCAGCCCTTGACCAACATGCAAAGAAAATTCGGGAAAGTAGACTACTTAAAAGATGAATGCCTTGGTTCAATAATTTCAGGAAAAAAACACATTATTTGATTTGTTGGTAAAAAGTTTTTGAGATCTTTCAGTTTTCCTGAGGGTTCTGACATTTTTTGAACAAGATTTGCTTACATACATTACGATAATGGAGGCAAGGGTGGGGTGCTTTTGTGATAGCTTGGATATTATTTATAACCTTGCCTTTCAAAGTGTGATAATTCAGTTTAAGAATGAATTCTGGTTCACAAGAATTGCATTTTAAAAACCAGTTACAAAAAAAGCATAGAAGAAAAGGAAGAATTGTTGAAATAACAACCTTGCCACTCTACTTTATAAAGTATGTTTAATAACCTAGTGCAGCAGAATTGTAAAGAATTCCAAGATTCAAACAGTACAGTGTTGTATATCTGAAATCTATTTGCAAGATTACAATAACTGATTATCTAAATAAACACTATAAAGGGGAACGTGTATAGAACATTTTAAAATAGTAGCTAATAACATCCTATGACATGCCATCACAATTGATTCAATGGCATAGTGTTCAAATTGTGTTCTAGGGAACACATGTCTATCAAAAAAAATTCAATGGGTTCCTATAAAATCAGTAAAAGTAATAAATAAAATGTATTAAAATGGTACAAAAGCTGATCATCTTTTATATCCATCAACTATGGGTACAAACACACACACACACACACACACACACACACACACACACACACAAACACACACAGAAACTTTATGCAGGTGAGAATGGGGATCAATAATGTCATCAGGAATCCTAAAATAAATCCATCATTATCTGAAATATAGTTTTCTCAGTTTTTGCTGCATTGAGACCAAGTTCTTTGCTTCTTCTCCCCTAGAGAGTCCATATCATAAAAGAAATTTCTATTAGCAGAAAACCCCAAATATCACAGATTCTTCCATTGTTTGCAAACAATGCCTGGGCACATCAGGTTGCTTTAATGTAAATTATCTATACATTTGAATTACCTTTCATAGCCCTTTCAATTACTTAATAGCCTTTCTAACAGTTGCTGTTAGTTTGTATTTAGTTTTAGCCACATATTTTTCTTTACTTTTTATTCAATAATTTTAGGTCAGCCATGAAATTTTCATAAGTTTTGCATGATGGAGAGCTGATTCAAAGCCATACAGTATGAGCCATGATAATGATGATGATGATGATGGTGATGATGATGGTGGTATTTATACTAAAGTGACTACAATCAAAGTCCAATTTATGATAATCCCTTACTTGTCTCAGCTTCAATTACAAAAGGAAATATCTCTACTGAGGGAAGAGTCCAGAGTTCCACACTGTTCTGACCTAGGCTTCCCAAGAACATGAAGCAAACTCCTGACAAAAACACCTTTTATTAATTTACTGTGAATTCTGCTCATTCACATGCAGCAAAGTCTTTCAAGTCACAGACTTTATCAGGCTTAGAGAGCTGCCAGGCCAATATCTGCAAAACTTGGCAAGGTGTCTTGGAGAGTCATGAACCAATTAAGTGAACTGATTACCTCCTGCAAACTCCACTCCCCTTTTGCTTCTCTTTTATTCACCGTCCACCTGTGGCCTTACTCCCAAGTTCTTTAGTTGTTCCCTTCGTCTGGCAGCTCTGCACATGCACACACTGGGAACAAGCTCCAGTTGTTCCTCTGCCTCACTGATGTCTGACTCTGAAGGGAGCTGATAACTGGCATATGGCTTTGGGCTCCTGTCTGCCTCTGACACAGAGCCCACATCAGAGCCTTCCCCAGACTTCAGGACTGGCCAATGTTCCTCTCTCACTGTCCGAATCTGCTCCGTAGGCCGTGTGTGATCACACACATGCTAGCTTCAAAAAGACATATTAGCATAATGCTTGGGATAGAAACCTGAATATGTGCCCCAGCAGAATATTCTACAATTTGGCCAATCAGAATACCTGAAATACATCTGAACCAGGAGTGGAACAAAAGAGGAATATGTTCAAATTGCATCTGATTCCACTACAATCCATGCTATGTTAATTTCATTGGCCTCAATGAGTAGCCTTCATGCAATGATACGTGTAAGAGGTAATTTAAGGATCATGAGATTTTCTTCCCCAATTGTCTTACTTCTGTGGCATAGTTGCTTCTTATATCACAAAAGGAACACGGTTACTTTGCCACTCAACCTCAACCCATCAACTTTAGGATCTCACTTCCAGGACAAGATTTACATTTTCCATACGGTCTGAGATCCATCCTGGATCTGTTCCCCTGTTGCAAAAGTAGGATGAACAGAAGAAAACATCACAAGCAGCCACAGAAAAATGTTAAGAGAAACAGACCATTTTAGTTGGGCACTGATTAAAAACAGCACACAGTGGTATTTTTCCTCTTGTGAGAGTTGGTAAAATAACCAGCCATTAAGACTAAAAACAGAAATAGGCTAAATTAATGTGCCTGCAAAAGGTTAGAGCTGAGCAGGAAGAGCATCCGATGACTTGGTACATTAGACAGATGCAAACAAAGCAAGAAAAAGACCAGGCTCAGCTCTGCAAAGTTCAGCATCTCTTAAGTCATATCTGAGGCAAGATAGTTCAGGCAAATAAAAATCCTCTCTTCATAGATCCTATAAGGAGGACGGCTTCCCCTCCACCTCAAATGAAGCTCTATGTGTTTTAAACCTCGAATCATATGACCAAGCTTTTGTTTGAAAGGACAAGACAAGTACACTTAATCTTACACCTTACAAAGGATAAGGTCAACATCAGTTTTCCAAACCCGTAAGCAGATAACAATAAGGAACCAAAACGTATATGTGCTCTGTCTCATTCAGCTCTAGTCACCAGAGTACTTTCTATAGCAGAAACCTACACTGGAAGATGAAGACAGGTACAAGATGGGAACAAGCTGATTTCTGGAAGGGGGAAATCCATTGTTAATCAATAACAAGTAGAAAAATGTCTTTTTTAAAATATAAAGTTTTTTTTTTAATTTTTTGTTCTCTATATACAATTATAGGTATACATTCACATAGTCATTATGCTTTTTTTTACATTCATGGTTCTTATACATTTGTCATTCCATTTATAGAATTATAATATTCCATTTAGGTTGCTTTGTTTATCATCCCTCGCCTGTTTTGACACCACCTTCTTCTCCCTTTCTTTTCTCCCTCCCTACCTTCTCTACTTCCTTCCTTATTCCTTTCCCTTTCTTCTTCTCTTACCTCTCCCTTCCTCCTCTCTTCCTCTTCCCGTTCCTACCCTCTCTCCTCTCTTTCTCTCCTTCTCCCCTCTTCCTCTCCTCCTCTCTATCTTCCAGTCTAAAGTATGAGAGATACTTTATATCACCTTTCCTAAACCAAGGCAGCATTTATTTGATTCTGTCAGAGTATGAATGTTAATAGACTGGCAATAGACATGGCAAAATGTCAGCCAATGGGGACTGTTTGGATAGCCATGGTAACTAAGTCAGCCAATGAGGGCTGTTTGGAAACTGATACAGTATTTGCTGTGTGAGAAACAAAGAGACAGCATGGAGCCTGGGCGTAGCTTAGCTCTGTAGATTTGAGTCTGTGCTGAGCTAAAAACTAGTCTGCTGTTCAAAACTGAAACTGTTCTCGTCTCTGCCTGTTTTTGCTTGTATTTGCTACCACATTGGAAAACCTGCTTTTGGTATTGTATATTTACTTCATGTGTTATATTATATATAAAGAGAAGTTAATGGATCCTGCTGAATCGGTTACTTGTATGTGTTTTCAGGATGTGATTGCTGCTGTAAACTCTGACAGATTCTAACATTCAGACTCTGCAAGTAACTCTCTGCCCCTCCTATTGAGTGACACTTGTTATTGGTGATTAAATTATATGAAAACAATGTTCTGGAGGTTCAGCGCACTTGTCACCTATAATCTATGCTAACAACAGGGTGAAACAGAGTCATGTTCTGCACTCCTTTTTTAAGTCACTGGGTCAAGTACTGAGCAGACACAAGCTTCACCCAGCTGTAACTATTCCTGCACTGTGTGTATTAATAATTACAGATATGTGTATTTTATTGTTGCGCTTTCTAGCTGTAATAAAGATTTTGATTTGAGTTGATTCCTGGACAGGACAGGCTGACAGGCATGGAAATTCAAGCTCAATCAATTTAGATTGCGGGAACTCATCCTATATGGGTGAAGACAATTTGGAAGTTGCAGCTACAGTACTGCAGAATGTGGTAGAGAGGCTGTTATCAGGAATTCATTCTGAGACTGTATTGGTCAAATATCAGGGTATGAAATGGAAAACCCTAACATTTTCAGATGTTGATATTTAAAGGAATGCAGTGTTCATGTTAAGTGTTCAGTGCCCCGTTCATGGAAAGGCATAAGTTTTATGCCTTCTGTTTTATGTCACTATAACTTTGCAGTGTTGTTTCCCAGAGTCCAGACTGGCATCAAAGTTATCTAGTGTTTAGCACCATAATAATTGCAGAGAAATCTCTCTTTTTTATATTATTTGTATACAGAAGTAGCTTATACCAAGCGCCATGCCATAGACAGAGATTCCTTCTGGGTGTCAGCCAATGTTCTGTCTAACAGGGATGCACAATATCTTCAATAGGTTTCATTACAGACTATCAGTGGGTTTTCTTTACACAGCTTGCTGTCAATTTAACTTTGTTCCCTGTTCAATTGCTACACCTTCATATTCAGGAAGACATATTGTAGTCAGTTCAGTATCAGTCTGAATGAACTAGGAATACATGAAATGAATGGTATTTCATTAATTCATCAAATCTCACTTTTGAACTAACTCTTCCAAATAAATGTTTGAACTTATTTGGTCAAATCTGTTTCTGATTTAGAGATTTGATATAGGCATACACTTTTTTTTCCAAATCAAGCTAAATCTTGAAATCAAATTGAACTTGCAGTCACTCAAACTGCAAAATCAAATTTCATCAAACCATAGATTTATACTGGATCAAAAGAGAAGGACTGTGGTGACATGAGAGCAATCTTACAATATTTGACAGTCTGTCAAAGAGCGGGACAGCTATTCTCCAAAGTGCCTGAGAAGCAATGAGTAAAAGATCATTAAAGAGAGATCCAACCTAGAACTAGGGAGAAATTTACTGACAATAAGCACAATTAATTAGTGGGATAGTTTGCCTCCCGTGGTTGTGGGTGCTCCATTACTGGGCATTTTCAAAAATAGACTAAACAATCACTTGACGGAGATGGTATAAGGCTCCTGCTTTGAGCAGACTAGAAGACCTCTAAGGTTCCTTCCAGTCCTATGATTCTATTTGGAGATGACTAGGGCAGTTACAGCTACAGAAATGTCCATGGCAACTCTGATTAGACCAAACTACAGTCCGCAAATCCATTGTTATCCATGCTTATCCATTCTGATTAGTGCTAACATTGATGGGAAAGATCACATTTGTACAATATAAAGGAAAGGGAGAAATATTGATAAAGAAAAGGGAAGAGATGGAGAAGACAACAAGAAAAGTTACTCCAGATGCTTCTAACGTTCTCATGAAATAAAGAAGGAAGTACCATTTGGAGCCCAAATCCAGTGTGAATCTGTGATTTGATGAAATTTTGGTTTTGAAATTTGAATTTGATTTTATTATATCTTCCTGGATATAAAGATAATTCCTGACCCCTGCTAGATGCTTTTTATCTGCAAAGGGCGATATTTTCCTTTCAAAGTTATCATTCTCTCCTAGGCATAATCTTTGGGCTGCTAGAAATCAAACTCTTTTAAAGAATCCTTTCCAACTGTTTGATGACAAAAGACTTATAACCATTCTGATTCTCTTTTTTGCATTGCTAATTGGCTTCATAGTTGTTACTAATTTTCTCATCCTCCTGGGGGCTTGTATTTTTCTCCCAAGTATGAGTCCTGATTTCAATGACAGCCAGTTTAGAATAGTGGTTAAATTATGTGACTTGAAACTATGAGATTGTGAATTCTAGTCCCACCCTAGGCATAAAGTCAGCTATATGACCTTGTGCCAGTCATTCTCCCTCCGCCCTTGGAAGAAGGCAATGGCAAACCACTTCCAAACTTTTGCCAAGAAAAATCTTGCATAGGCAGTTGCTACAAGTCAGCATTGACTGAAGAGCATAAACATCCACCAATAATAAGAATAATAATAAAAAATCCTGATTAGGCTGGGCTGGAAGAATTGCCTGCTTTCAAAACTTTAGGAGTATAAGGGACAGAAAAGTAATCCCTTACAGCTATTTTCTAAGAACACAGTATTCTGAAAGTACTAATTATGCACAGGAATTAGTGCTAAGCCACCTTGAATAACAGTTGGCTTAGAGCTCTTTCACACCTTCCTCAGAAAGAGACTTCAGCTGCAAAACACAGCCACAAATACACACAAACTTGCTATTCTCTGTCCTAATTCACTTGGTAAAAGGGATAATTTCTTTGGTTCTGCCTTCAGGGTGTAAGCAGTTGTAAAATAAATCCCCCAAACTGAAAACACCAAAGTGCTTGATGCTTAGCAATCCACACATGAACGATGGAGATTTTTCTTGCCACTTTAAAAATATGGAAGAATTTAAAAACAACAACAAGGGAAGGAAAAGACAGATCAACAAAATAAAGCTAGCCAAGAAGGAAACAAGGATTGACTATTTTGTCAATTCTTTTCACAGTTCAATTAATGCATGTTAATCGTAGAAATTAAGGTTCTATTAATTTGTTCCCTAGGCAAGCAAAGTTTAAAATATGAAGCAGCTGTTCGCTTTGAAAAAGTACTTTACATAGTAAATATCCTGCAGGCAGTCCACAGGGCAATGGTGTAAAAAGCCTAGAAAAACCTGAATGTGTTTTTGCATTAAGAGAGAGAATGAGAAATTCTGGTATCCCTTTAGAGAAACTAAAATGTTTGCGTGCTAAGAAAAACTATATATTTTAAACTTTCATGTACTGCATTTATTATAGATTTGGATTTAATACTTCCTAACTCATTTATCTCTCCTGTTGGCACAAAGGTTTGGAAGTCTTCTCCCTCTAACTCTTAGTCCATCCCTGCTAAAATGAATATTCCTAATTTAAAGGGCACGTAGACAGAACAGGATGTGGTGGCTCAGTGGCTAAGACACTGAGCAGAAAGGTTGGCAGTTCAGTGGTTCAAATCCCTAGCACTGTGTAACTGAGTGAGCTCCTGTAACTTGTCCCGGCTTCTGCCAACCTAGCAGTTCGAAAGCATGTAAAAATGCAAGTAAAAAAATAGGAACCACCTTTGGTGGGAAGATAACAGCGTTCCATGCCCCTTTGGCATTTAGTCATGCTGGCCACATGACCACAGAGACGTCTTCGGACAGCGCTGGCTCTTCAGCTTTGAAATGGAAATGAGCACCGCCCCCTAGAGTTGGGAATGATTAGCATATATGTACAGGGGCAGGGGGGACATTTATCTTTACCTTATACAGACACAAAGTCACAGACTCATTTAACCAGGAGTTGACTCTTTGCACAATATGTTTTGGGGTTTTTTGTCCTCTCCGTTCAATACCTCTGTCTAAAAGAGGAAATGCCTGTGTTTGTAAGGTATGGAACATTTTCATGTGATGCTGTACCAGAATCTACTTTCTCACTTCCCTAAAGTTGCCTTTCTTTTTTCTACTTGCTACTTAAGATGGTTTACAATTTCTTTGGAAGTTGGAAAATAAATGTTGCCTCTCCATCCCTTTGCCCCAGCTCCCCATCTGAAAAAATCCTATGGATTTTTAGAGTTCCTTAACTGAAAATGGAGACAACCTACTGTTAGTGAGATCATCAATTCATGACACTTGGCCACGGAATTATGGCATTGGAAGATCCTTTGGAGGACATCTAGTCCAACCTTCTGGTCACTGTAGGGTAACATTTCTGACAAATAATCATCAAGCATATGATGAAAAACCTCTAGTGCAGGAGAACTTATCACCGAATAGGGCAGCCTGTTCTTCAGTCAGAAGGTTCCTCTGGATAGCTAGCCTACACCAGAAGATTAACCTGTTTCTGGTACTTCTCTCTGGGGCAAAAGAGAATAAATCCATTCCTTCTTCTTTATGTTATGTTAAACCTTCACATCTTTGATGTCTGCTATCATATCATATTTCAGTTGTCTTTTCTATAGGATAAAGTTATCTAGATCCTTTAAAGGCTTGGTTTCTAAAACTTTGTCTTAGTAGCCTGCTCTAAACTTGCTCCAATTGTGACAATGTTTTTTTAACAGTGGTACCTCACTTTTTTTGTATTTTTTGTATCTGAATTGGGTATGAATTGAGTACATATTATTTCTTGTAATCTGAATTCTATGATAATGTACCCCAAGATGTCATTTTCCATTTTAGCCACATCACACTTCTGGATCATGTTTATTTTGGGGTCAACAAAGTCTTTAGAATCCTTTCACATTTACTACTGCCTAGCCAGATCTTCCTTTGTCCTTAACTTTGTATTTCTCTTACTCAGATGCAGAATATTCCATTTCCTCTTTCTTAATTCTGTCCTGTTCATTTCAGTTCAAGACACAACATTGCATAAATGTTAATACCACTTTAGAATGCCTTGGTAAGGCCACACTTGGAATACTGCATTCAGTTTTGGTCACCACGATATAAAAAAGATGTGGAAATTCTAGAAAGAGTGCAAAGAAGAGCAACAAAAATGATTAAGGGACTGGAGGCTAAAACATATGAAGAACGGTTGCAGGAACTGGGCATGGCTAGTCTAATGAAAAGAAGGACCAGGGGTAACATGATAGCAGTGTCCCAATATCTCAGGGGTTGTCACAAAGAAGAGGCACCCAAAGTACCTGAGGGCAGAATAATGGGTGGAAACAAATCAAGGAGAGAAGCAGCTTAGAACTAAGGAGAAATTTCTTGACAGTTGGAACAATTAATCAATGGAACAACTTGCTGCTAGAAGTTGTGAATACTCCGACACTGGAAGTTTTTAAGAAGATGTTGGATAATTATTTGTCTGAAGTGGTGTAAGATTTCCTGCCTCAGCAGGGGGTTCGACTAGAAGCCCTCCAAGGTACCTTCCAACTCTGTTATTCTATTATATAGCTTCTTTTTCACATTAACCATCTAGATGTTTTCAGACTCCTCAAGTCCCCCATTGATAAAAATGTTGAAATCACAACACCCACAACAGAATTGTTTGCCAGACTGTTTGATACTTCTCTTGAGGCTAAAATGGAATGATTAATGAACACTTTTTGAATGTGGTCATTCAGCCAACTGGCACATCTAATAGTAATATCATCTAGCTCATATTTTTTCCACTTTATAGAGGAATATGTCATGATTCACTGTGTCAAAGGCTTTTGTATGACTATGGCATTCTCCTGATTTATTAAGCTAGTATTTCACTCTTTCAAAGAAGAACAAGTTAGAATTTAAAGACTTAATTGAAGACCTTCCTTGTTACATCAAATTGTAGGGGCAGCTACTCTCAAGGACCAACAGGCTTAGGGCTCTTGTACAACAATAAATATGGGACAGTGGATATAGAAATAAGATAATACAAGTATCTAATTTCATAGGATAATTATAGTTCTCACTGTCTCAGGCATCCAAATTCACCTAGATTCTTTCCCATTTCTTATTATTGTAGACATTATTATCTCTGTTGTTGTTATCATTCTTTTCTGGCCTTTCTTTTTAGTGATTCAGAATTCATGTTGGCTTTATTTTTGTTCTTTAGTTCCTTCTATAAAAAGACTGATACTATTAGTATGTAACAAGTCAATACTGCTTCTATTAATTGTACCTGGCTTACTCATACTGCTTGATAATCTGTTTGATGCCCTTGCCCAAGGCAGAAATGTAGCTGGGATATTCATAATTTTGTAGGTCCTCCTCCTTTACATTATTGAAAGGAATGATAGTTGCTCTCATGCAGTCTTCTGAGATGTCATTGATCCTCTAGAGATTCTCACAGATTACCAAGAACATTCCTGTGATCACCTCCACTCATAGTTTCCATGCCCCAGAATGTAATTCATCTGACCTTAAATACTTGAATTAATTTCAGTTAACTAAGTTGTCTCTTGTTTCTGTCTATGCTAAGCTAAGAGGTAGTAGAATAATAATTAGCTAAGGCTTCATTTCCCTTCTGGAAGAAGAAAGAGGCAAAAGAGGAGTTCAAGTGTTCTGCCTTCTTATCACTCATCACTTTCTCTTTACAACCTCCCTCCTCCCCCCCAAAAAAAATAACAGTAACAGAATAACAAGAGATGAAGTTACTCATTTATGATTGTGTTGTTTCTGTTGCCATTTTAAATATACACATTCCACCAAACATCTTCCACATATAAGGTTTAGCTAGTGGGGGAACAGAAGGATATGTAAGAAGCCCAGATGAGAATAATAGAATAACAGATTTGGAAGGGACCTTGGAGGTCTTCTAGTCTAACACCCCTGCTCAAGCCCAAGACTCTATACCAGTGGGTGTCAAATTGGCAGCTTGCGGGTTGGATGCATAGGCCACACCTCCCCCAGCTCTGTGAATAGGAAAAACGTCAGGAAATACCATGTGACAGCAATGTGACGTGGTGAGTTTGACACCCATGTTCTATATCATTTCTGACAAATGGCTGTCCAATTTTTACTCCAGAGATGAAGCACCCACAACTTCTGAAGGCAAGCTGCTGTTCCATTGGTTAATTGTTCTCAATGTCAGAAAATTTCTCCTTATTTCTAAGTTGAATCTCTCCTTGGTCAGTTTCCATCAATTGCTCCTTGTCTGGTCTTTGGAAAATAGGTTGTCCCCATCCTGTCTGTGAGAGCCTGTCAAATATTAAAATACTGCTATCATTCACTAGACTAGCCATACCTAGTTCCTGCAACCGGTTTTCATATATTTTAGCTTCCAGGACCCTAATCATCTTTGTTTCTCTTCTCCACACTCTTTCCACAGTCTCAACACCTTTTTTATAGTGTAATGACCAAAACTGAATGCAATATTTCAGGTGCAGCCTTACTAAGGCTTTATAAAGTAATACCAGTACCCCATGAGATCACAACAGATCTGTGTTTGGCATCTCTCACAAGCCTCAGCTTATATGGCCTTAAGTCTTTCTGACAGTTTATTATGACTTTATTTTTGTTCTTTAGTTCATTCTGTAAAAAGACATACCATTTGTTCGTGTCTGGAGATAACAAGTATTTATTTATTTATTAATCACCACCCCTCGCCTCTTTCCATTTGCTACACATATCCTTCTTTTTTTGTTTTCATTATTTAGAACTTTGCATATATCTTTGGTTTCTCCCATATTCTTCTTCCTTTGCAACTGTATCTTCAGCATTTCATCTGTAGGATTCCCCATTCTTTCTTTTCTCTTGTAAGAAAACATGGATCTGAGCCTAACCTTTCCTCGGAGTTCACCAAATTGTTCCTTTCTAAAGTCCAGTATGTAAGTTCTTCCTTTGGTTAACAAAACATTAACAATAACATGTCTTGGTAACCTTCTTCGATCACTTCTTCCCTTTTGGTGAGGTTTAGGTTCATAACATGTAAGGTAGTTGCAAGAACCCCATGGTATCCCATGAGAATTTCCCTGATTTGTACAATTTGGGCAGGGGGTAATTTTGCAAAAAGAAAAGAAAAGAAATAGAGGTAAAGCCAGGTTTATAGAATGGTTTCCCCCAAGGACATTTGCCTGCCTCTTCTCATTGCATTAACAGGTCAGTGGAACTGGCTGTTTTTCCTTGAAAATCTTATTGCTATTGGAATTCAATTATACCATTTTATTAGCTCCTGTGCTATTTTTATTTTTCTAATGGGATTATGTCTACAAGCTGTTGCTTTATTATCTGCATCTGCAAGGCTTTATTATGTCCTTATGTTTTCATTTTGATATGTTGATAGTTTGTCTTCTTATGTTAATTGTGGTTAGCAACTTGGGCCGCTTAGTGAAGATAAAGCATGATATAAATTGCATGCATGGGACAGCCATTATTTATTTGGCTTTAGAATGATAAGAAAAGTAGAATAATTATCTAAATTTTAGCAGATATTTCACTGGATAAAAGCATCATGGTTTAGTTAGCTGAAACTAATTGCAGTAATGTAATGAAATTAGATCACCAGGAATAACAATTCAGACAACTAAAACAAAAATAAATATAATTGGGATTCCCATGAGCACCTGTGTACTCAGATGTGTCTATCAAGTGCCTGGCCTCCTTCTCTCTCCCTCTCTTTTCTGAGAGTGTGTGGGGTGGGGGTGGGTGGGCTGTCTTCTGCTCTGGATAATTTCCAGTCCGTTGAAAGCAAAGTAAAACAGAACAAAACTTTATTCAATTAGATCCAGGCTAAAAAGCATTGACTTAAGAAATGTTATAAGGAAGTTTAGATGTATCTTACTTTTTCTTTATTAACATCATTGTAAGCAAACAAACAAAAAAAATGTAAGATGAAGAACTTTCAAGAGTATATTTCCTGAATTTCCTGAAATCTTTTTTTTAATGTGAAAAGAACAATGTTCATTTTAAGAAGGGGAAGAAGCTTCTTCCTAGCCATTTCATATGTTATTGATGGAAGTCATTCTTTCTTTCTTCTACCAGGCTCCAAAGGAAGGAAGGAAGGAAGGAAGGAAGGAAGGAAGGAAGGAAGGAAGGAAGGAAGGAAGGAAGGAAGGAAGGAAGGAAGGAAGGAAGGAAGGAAGGAAGGAAGGAAGGAAGGAGGAAGATTGCAATCAATTTAACACAAATCAATGCAGAAAAATAACCAAAATAAAATAATTAATGCAATACAAAGGTGGTGGGGTAAAGGGAGGAGGTACCAACATAACAAATTCACATTGCAAATTGGTCTCCTCCAACACTAGAGCACCTGTGGAGGTCCGATAAGTCCGAGGCGAACCGAGCACTTCTGACCACCTGCACCAAGGACTACGTTAGGGCATTAAGAACTGCCAAAAGATCTTACATCTCTGCCTTGGTCGCGTCCGCCGAGTCACGCCCAGCCGCCCTGTTTAGGATAACCCGCTCCCTCCTAAATAGGAGGGATGCGGGAGACCCCTTGCAGGGTAGGGCTGAGGACTATGCTCAATTCTTGGCGGACAAAATAGCTCGGTTTCGATCGGACTTGGACTCCACCGCAGTAGATCCAGCCGAGACACAGGAGGACTACTTGGCAAATCACCTCTGGGTTGAGTTCCAGGATGTTGCCTCTGGGGATGTGGACAAGGCCATTCGAGCTGTAAGTGCCTCCACCTGCATTCTGGACCCGTGTCCCTCCTGGCTGGTTGCCAACAGCAGGGAGGTGACACATGGCTGGATCCAGGCGGTCGTGACCGCCTCCCTTCGGGAGGGGCACTTCCCCGCCGTACTTAAAACGGCGGTGGTGAGACCCCTCCTGAAGAAACCATCCTTGGATCCAGCCATTTTAAACAACTTTCGTCCTGTCTCCAACCTCCCCTTTATCGGGAAGGTTGTTGAGAAGGTGGTGGCCTTCCAGCTTCAACGGGCCTTGGAGGAAGCTAGTTATCTTGACCCCTTCCAGTCTGGCTTCAGACCTGGTTACAGCACAGAAACCGCTTTGGTCGCATTGACCGATGATCTCTGGAGGGCCAGAGATGGAGGCTATGCGTCCATCCTGGTTCTCCTTGACCTCTCAGCGGCTTTCGATACCATCGACCATGGTATCCTTCTGCGACGACTGCGGGAGGTGGGAGTGGGAGGCACTGTTCTGCAGTGGTTCTCCTCCTACCTCTCGGACAGGTCGCAGTCGGTGTTGGTCGGGGGGCAGAGATCGTCCCTGAGGCCCCTAACATGTGGGGTGCCCCAGGGTTCGGTCTTATCCCCCCTACTATTTAACATATACATGAAACCGCTGGGCGAGATCATTCGGAGGCACGGGATAAAATACCACCAATATGCGGACGATACGCAACTGTATCTGTCCGCCCCGTGCCAACTCAATGAAGCGGTGGACGTGATGAACCAGGGTCTTGAGGCCGTTAAGAACTGGATGAGCGCTAACAAACTGGTACTCAACCCGGACAAGACCGAGTGGCTGTTGTGTTTCCCTCCCAACAATTTGGCTAATGTACCAACACTTAGGCTGGGGGGTCAAATTTTATACCCCTCAGATAGGGTCCGCAACTTAGGAGTCCTCCTGGACCCACAGCTGACTTTTGATTACCAGCTGTCAGCTGTGACCAGGGGGGCATTTGCCCAGGTCCGCCTGGTCCGCCAGTTGCGGCCCTACCTAGATCGGGAGGCTCTCGCAACAGTCGCTCGAGCCCTTGTGATCTCTAGGCTGGAATACTGCAATGGGCTCTACATGGGGTTGCCCTTGAAGTGCATCCGGCGACTACAGTTAATCCAGAATGCAGCCGCGTGAGTGATAGTGGGCGCACCACGGTTCGCCCACGTTACACCCATCCTCCGCGAGCTGCACTGGCTACCTGTCGGTCTCCGGGTGCGCTTCAGGGTACTGATGACCACCTTTAAAGCACTCCATGGTAGTGGATCTGGGTACTTGAGAGACCGCCTCCTGCCGATTACCTCCCTTCGACCAACTAGATCGCACAGACTGGGCCTCCTCCGAATTCCATCTGCCAGTCAATGTCGACTGGCGACTACACGGAGGAGAGCCTTTTCTGTTGCAGCTCCGACCCTGTGGAACGATCTCCCCGTTGAGATTCGTACCCTCACCACCATCCAGACCTTCCGCGCAGCCCTCAAGATCTGGCTCTCCCAGCAGGCCTGGGGATAGGTTTTCAAGTTACCCGCCCGAGTGTTGATTGCTGAACGAAAGTTGTGTTTTATTTCTTTTCTTTGTTCACATTTTGTTTTGTCTTTTGATACTGCACCCCCTTCCCTTGTGATTGTAAGCCGCCCTGAGTCCCCTCAGGGAAAAGGGCGGCCTATAAATCTTAATAAATGAAAAAAAAATAATGAACACAATGGAGAAAGAATCCGGTCTTAAAGGTCCTTCAGAATTCCAAATCTCAGAGAAGTTGTTCCATAGAGCAGGTGCAGTGATAAAGAAGGCACACCACCTTACTCCCAAAATGTCACTTTTTAATAGATAGCAACTGAAGCATACCCATGTTTCCAGTTCTGGGCAGAAGACCTTAAAGATTGGAGATCCTATGAATAACCAGGCCTTATACCATGCAGGGCTATAATGGTGATAGTCAGCATCTTGAATTGCACCCAGAAGCATACAGGAAGCCAATGTAGGTTGAGCAACAGCAGTGTCACAAGAAAAGCTTTGACATTCTGTACCAGTTGAAGTTTCTGTGTCCTTCAAGGGGACTCCCAGGTGGAGCATATTGTTGGGAACTGACGAAGATATGCATAGCAGTAAATAGAGACTCCCAAACCAAGAATTGGCACAACTGGTGCACAACAAAAATTTGTGCAAAGGACCCCTGGCTATGGCTGCAACTTGCTCTTTGAATAGAAGTCATGAATCTAGAATGTGCTTCAACTCTGCCTGGGGGAGGGCTACTTTATCAGGAATTAAAGTTTAAAAAATTTTCAAGATGCATGGAGCCCCCAAACCCCTCTATCCTCCTATCAACATCAAATGAGGCCAACCTTGGAGGAAGGAGAACCACTCTAAAACAGTGTTCCCCACCATTTTGCTACCAAAGCCAGTCCAGAAAACATAACAGTGTCCAAATTTCATATACACCATGATTCCCAGAGGGCTTCCTTTTATTTCTCACTCAAGTTATAATCCTTCCTTCCTTCCTTCCTTCCTTCCTTCCTTCCTTCCTTCCTTCCTTCCTTCCTTCCTTCCTTCCTTCCTCTATTCTATTCTATTCTATTCTATCTAATCTATCTAACTACCTGTTTATTTTCTATCTATTTCTAGCAATCTAACTATCTAAAGGTTCCATGACAGTTGTTTATTTGTGAAATTATTTTTGGGTTAGGGTTAGGGTTAAATCCTCAGAGTGGATTTAAAATTGAATTTTGCAATTAATGTCATATGTTTACATATGCCTTAAGTTCAATGTAACAGAATGTTTACCACCGATGAGTAACTGCAATGTAGATGACAGAGGATAGATGGATAGATGGACGGACAGACAGTAGATAGATAGATAGATAGATAGATAGATAGATAGATAGATAGATAGATAGATAGATAGATAGATAGATAGATAGAGCTGAGAATTCTACAGTACTTGCTACAACTGTGCAGATTTTGCCCTATTTAAACTGTTTAGATGTTTTTTAAAAATCTATTCTCTCTCTCTCTCAGTGATGTCATGCCAAAATGCTGATATTATCCAGATCTATTTTATGCCATCTAGATGACATTACATGGCAATTTGTGCCTTGGACGCCTGTTGGTCTCTTTTTGTAGCAAGTTTCCAATAAATGCATTACTGTAAATCACCAGAATTCTGAAAACAACAACAAGCAAGACTATTTCCCTAGAAAAAATACAATATTTACCAGTATATTTTGTCAGAATATTACAGTTGTGTAACTGAAATATTCTTTGAAGCAGCGTGCTTTAAAAAAAGAAGAGGAAAAGTGGGAACAGAGGTCAGCAAATACTTAGAACAGAATAGGATGAAGTGAGCAAAGGTCGACTCAGCCTTCCATCCTTCCGAGGTGGGTGAAATGAGGACCTGGACTATGGGGGCAAGTTGCTGACTCAATTTGCTAAAAAAATTGTAAACCGCTTAGAGAGGGCTGAAAGCCCAATGAAGCGGTATATAAGTCTAATAAATAAATAAATAAATAAATAAATAAATAAATAAATAAATAAATAAATAAATAAATAAATAAATAAAGACACTTTTCGAACAACAGATGAAAGTGAAAATCTACGCATGATAAAAATTTAAATTAGGAACAAACAGTTTAGTTTATTAACTTTTATGCTTGGTCAATTGACATTTACAATTTCCCCTGATATAACATAGCCATAACAAAGTAAGAATTTTCATTGTCAAGGCTACTTTTCTGTATAAAATAACGGAATTCTAGGATGAGGGTTAGATGGCGATACAGGTATTGGTTAAAATGGTCTTTAAAGTGCATGTTTTCTGAAACATCTTATATAATGGCAATATATTTTACTCAAATATGCTCCTTTTGTGTTTGACAAATTCAGTGGTCAATATTGTGAACATTATTAGAGCTCAGAATATGTACCTACAGAGAGAAAGATTAGAATTGTTTGCCATGCTTAATTTATTGTCAGGCTCCCTGGCCAGACCTCACCAGAAACTGCTTGACAAAAGCTGGGCTTGGCTTGACCTTCAAGAAGTTCTCAGACAAACAATTCATTAGTTCTGATATCAAGCTCCAAACCACAGAGAAGATCAATAAAACTTCAGTAACAAATTTTAATGCAGGAATTGAGGAGTAAGGAGATGAGTTTGTTAAATTAGAGACTTTCTGAATATTGTGAATCTCTTTTTCCTGGGTCCCCCGCCCCAACACAGCCTGGACTAATACTTATTTATGAGGGATGCTACAAACCTATCTGTCTTGTTGGCTGTTTCTGTCTATAATTCCTCCTGTTTCTTTTGAACTTCATCAGAATCTTCTAGGACAAAGCAATCTTAAAAGCTGACTGTCAAAGTTCCTCTTACATTTCAGACAGTATACAAATCTGTTGGTTCTTATTTCCCTCTCTATTGTAAGAGATGTTTTGCCATGTGCTCCACGGCCTTGAAGGTGAACAATTAATGATCCTATAATTGATACCTCTGCTCTAGGACATCTGGCTCTAGATTTGATTCTCACATTTGTTCCCATCTTATCACTTATAGAAGTATCCTCAGAGTGTCATCAGTCATGACACAGATATGCTATCATCTAAAATGTTTAGATAGTTTCTTGTTACACAAAAAAACCATAGAAAAGATGAATGAAGAAAAATCTCAGTGTAGATTATCTTTAAAACTTGTCACTTGAGTTAATCAATCAGAACACATCTTCAATTGTACTAGTTCTGTTTTTCATCATTGAATACAATATTGTCAATATTCACAGGTTCATCTTCCTAATGCTAAACAGAGCTATTAGAATTGGTATTTTCTGCCTCTCAGTATCGGCCCAAATAGGTAGGGCTATGTTACATCTCCAGAGTAAAGTATTTTCTAGTACTTCTTGATTTCCATTAGGATCATGAGACAATGAATTACACACCCTTTCTTCCTGAACAATAATTCAGACTGAATTATGCCTATCATTCTAACTGGGCTATTTAAAACTCTGGTTTACAGGGTTTGGAAGAGTCTTCAGTGAAGACTTTTCACATTTCATAGTCTTCTTATCCCTGCAGATAATTTCCATTTATTTCAGGCCAGTCCTAAACTCTAACTTTGTAGAAAGGCTCTTTCCAGTCTCTGTTGTTTGGCACAATTCTTCTTGGCATTGTATCAAGAAATTTATACGGTATCAACCGAGATGCAAGCACAGTCGGCTTACTTATTAAATCCACTAATTAAGTATTCCTTGGAGTATCACCACTTTGAAGATTGTCATAGAGCTGCTCAGTTTAATTTGTCAGGATGGAGAAGATCACAGGTCAAGGTGGCAAACAATGTTCAACAGCAAAGGGAAGAAAGGGTGGCGACCCTCTTTAAATAATATACTGTAACTTGGCTTTTCTAAATAGCTGGGTTTGTGGTAGACATTTCTAGGGAATGCTCATCTAAGTAATGTCCAGAGCAAATCATTCTTTAAAAAAAAAGAAGACTTTTTTTACATTGCTGCAATACCAGATGGTGTGATACGATGCCTTTATAAGATAGCAATGTAGGAGCTCATTGATTGCCTTTTGAAGTATCACTGTACTTCAATATATTTTATTGTAGCTGTTCTTCTACATGGTTAAAACACAGTGGGGAAAACATTATGCTGTAATTATGAAGCCACACACAGAAGTGTTGTATACTCCCCCAATTTTTTTTCTCTAACATAACATACGTTCACAGGGATTTTAAGGAGAAACCAACCCAGATCTCAGGAGAAATTTCCTGATAGTGAGAACAATTAACCAGAATTGGTATAAGGATTTCTTCCTTGGGGGGGGGGGTTTGAACTAGAAGACCTCCAAGGTCCTTTCCAACCCTATGACCCTAGATTTACTTCCACAGGCATCAAAATATTGGGAGTGAGGGGTTAGATGAAGGAGAACATTATACTGCACACAGTGCTGCACAAGTAATTGCTCCATTCTTCTGTGAAAATATATTATTTTTTCAGAATACTCAACCTGCTCTATATTTATTGGTATATACTATCTTTCTGAGCAGAATATTTATTAGTATCTGATTAGATTAATGAACACAGTCTCATTATTCCAAGCCTCCCTTACTTTTTCAGTCAGAAAAGGTTCACTTCTTAACCGGAATGCACTCTGTGCTGTCTGATTTTTTTAAAAAAATGTTGGATAATAAACTTTTTGTTCTTCTGTTCTTAAGATGCAGAAGGATCTTGACAGACTTGAACATTGGGCGCTATCTAACAAAATGAAATTCAATGGTAAAAAAAGTAAAGTTCTGCATTTAGGTAAGGAAAACAAAATGCACAGGTACAGTATATGCGGTACCTTATTCAATAGTAGTAATTGTGAGAGGGATCTTGGAGTCCTAGTGGGCAACAATTTAAATATGTGCCCGCAGTGCGCAGTAGCTGCCGAAAAAGCCAACACAGTTCTAGAGTTCTGCATAAACAGTTCTGCATAAACAGAGGAATAGAATCAAGATCACATGAAATGTTAATACCACTTTATAATGCCTTGGTAAGGCCACACTTGGAATACTGCATCCAGTTTTGGTTGCCACAATGTAAAAAAAGATGTGGAGACTCTCTAAAGATTGTGCAGAGAAGAGCAACAAAAATGATTAGGGGACTGGATGCTAAAACATATGAAGAATGTTTGCAGGAACTGGGTATGTCTATTTTAATGAAAAGAAGGACCAGGGGAGACATGACAGCAGTGTTCCGATATCTCAGGGGTTGCCACAAAGAAGAGGGAGTCAAACTATTCTCCAAAGCACCTGAGGGCAGGACAAGAAGCAATGGATGGAAACTAATCAAGGGGAGAAGCAATTTAGAACTAAGGAGAAATTTCCTAACAGTTAGTACAATTAATCAGTGGACTTGTCTCCAGAAGTTGTGGATGCTCCAACACTGGAAGTTTTAAAGAAAATGTTGAATAACCATTTGTCTGAAGTTGTGGAGGGTTTCCTGCCTAGGCAGGGGGTTGGACTAGAAGACATCCAAGGTCCCTTCCAACTCTGTTATTCTGTTACAGTTTGTTTCTGTTGCTCCCCTCTGGGAGAAGGCTTCCAAGTATTTCTAGCAGGATTCTGAAACAGCTTTGTTCCCTCTGCTATCCATCTGGTAAACTCGCAAAGTTCATTTTTCTCGCCATGTACATGTATACATCTAAACTAGACTTGTGCTTTTCTGTGTTATATAATATATGTGGGTATATGCATACATAGATATGTATTAGTGGTAGGTTCCGGATCCCGTTGCAACCAGTACTGTGCAACGCGGCCAAGCGTCCACCACATGAACTTGCACAGCACATGCGCACATGCGCGCATGCTTTTCTACCTCCTGCGACACTTCACGATGCCTCCGCAACACCTCCGTTATGCTTTCACGATGCCTCCCTGATGCCTCTGCGACGCTCCAGCTGCTTGGCGCAGTGTCACACAGGCACCATACACTCCATGCACGGAAGCACGAAAGAGCTCAAATACCAGTAAGGAGTGCAGGGGGGGGGGGCCCTCCGGAGTACTGTACCATACCGAAATGGAACCTGGTGCTTCCGGCAGGCACCGGTACGCCCAACTGTGTTCCAGTTGTAAACCACCACTAGTATGTATGTATGTATGTATGTATGTATGTATGTATGTATGTATGTATTTAGTCATGTTTGTGTGGTGTCTATTGAGGATGGTGACCCTTTGAGAGCTGCATGCAACAAAATTGCCAATTAGTATACATTTAAAGTGACAATAAAGTCATTCTTACATTCGTAACCCAAGGATTCTTAAGAGTGAATTGCATAACTTGACCGCCATTAGTCCCTGCTTTTGCCCACACATTCACTAATTGAATATGGGGCCCGTTAAGTGCACATGAGGTATCTCAGAATGGGGAAGGCCATGGGGGGGGGGGGGGATAGCGATGGAACAAGCCACCTGCTTCAGACCACCCAAGCACTCCCTCAATCCAATTGGATACCCTCCCCACAATTGCTTCCCCCCACATCCTGCCATGCCAGGTCACTTACCTTGTGAAGGTCTGTCTCCTCTACAGTCTTCTCTACTGTGGTTTCTTTGCCTGATTGCAGTCTCGGCATTAACAAGCCCATGGGAGGCAATTTCGCTGCCCCAAAGTCTCCTTGAGCAAGCGCTCTTTGGCTAGATCTGGTACAGGCCTCAATTTGCATTAAACAGAGGCCTACAGTATTGTAGTGTAAGATCTCGCATTACAGCTGTCTAGGCCTCTGCTCTCTATGAACCGAGGCTTTCATGAGATGCAGGGCAAAAGGTTTTGCAAAGTAAACTACTTTAGGGTGAGATCACGCGAGATTAGTAGCAAAAGATCTCATGTGATCTGGTACTAAATCTATGTAGGCCGCTGTTCTCTACAAACTGAGGCTTGCATGAGATGCGGGGCAAATGCTTTGCAAAGTAAACTACTTTAGGGTGAGATCACGCGAGATTAGTAGCATAAAATCTCGCGTGATCTCGCACTACAGTATTGTAGGCCTCTGCTCTCTACGAACTGAGGCTTGCAGGGCAAAAAGCTTTGCAAACGAAGAGGCCTCCCCTCTGTTTGCAAAGCCTTTTGCAATGGATTTCGTGCAGGCCTCTGTTGACAGAGAACAGAGGCCTCAGCTACTGTAGTGCAAGATCACGTGAGATCTCGCGAGATCAGTCACAAGGTAAGGTAGTCTCCACAGGCCAAATGGCTGCGAAGACCCCGGGGGGGGGGGAATAGGCAGGGGGAATGTTGCAGCACCTCTGCCATCATTCATAAGTGTGAATGACAGCCGTGATGCTGCAACATTTGTAATTTTGGGACTGGGTCATAAGTATTTTGGGGGCTAGCTTGCAACTTCCAACGGTCGCTAAGTGAGCTGCCGTAATTTACAGATTGCCTGTCATCCATAGAATGAATTTTGTTCAAAATATAATTTTTTGCCTTCCCCTTCTTATATCTTTGGGATGCAAGTCAAATCCATATTCCCATATTCATTTCCAGGACCTTCCATTATGACTTTGTGTTTGCAGATGCTAATGGACCTCAGAATCAGAATAGAGCTGGAAGGGACCTTGGAGGTCATCTAGTCCAACCCGCTGCTCAAGCAGGAGATCCTATACAATGTCAGACTAGTGACTGTCCTGTCTCTTCTTAAAAACCTCCAGTGATGAAGCACCCACAACTTCTGAAGGCAAAGCTGTTCCACTGGTTAATTGTCCTCACTATTAGGAAGTTTCTCCTCCATTCCAGGTTTATTCTCTCCTCTGTAATGGCCAGTGGACCATTTGGTGAAGGAAGCAGGAAAAAACCTCTCTAAAATGCTCTCTTGCCCTAAACATCCTTAAAGATAGACAATATTTGGTCAGTGACTTGGAATATGGAAGAGATTGGGTTTTTGCCACATCTTTCTATCCCATAGACAGGGTGAATCAAAAAGGGCACTGTGGAAACAAATGGCCAATTGATGATTAGAGGACAGATTAACTCCCTCCTTCAAGAATAATAAGTGAGAAATGAGGAATTTTAAAAGTACATATGAAACTGTTTTAGTTTCAGTGTCTTAATGTATATATAGAATGTTAGGGAATATTATTGAATATCCCCATCAATACTACTAAAGGCATGGCACCCAAGTGTCCAGAATGCTCTCTTGTATGAGGACAAACCTCTGTGGTTAAAAACATTTGGAACTGGTGAACACATGTACAATACTTGTAGCACAAATATGAAGCATTTAGGCAGTCCTTTTATACACGAGGATCTAAGTATAGGAGATGACCAGGCAGAGCCCGAGGCCAAGGTCAAATGCATCATCTTCTATGTCCGCAAAAGACACCTATGTCCGCCCCCCCCCCCTCACCCCTTAAAGTCCATTGATTTATCTGGTGTCAATTTGCCTTGACGGTTAGCAGAACAGATTCTTGTAAATAGGTACCATGGAATAAACTGCACTGCTTTTGAACTCTATCCTGGCTCCTGGTTTCTTGCATTTGACGAAAGGATTGTTCAGTATCAAACTATTACTTTGGAAGCTCTTTGCACATGCAGAACAAGATCTGGGGATTAGTGTTTCCAGGGCACAGATGATTAAAAATAAATGCCTAGATATTTAAAAGCTTTCACCCACTCAATTTGGTTGTCAGTTTTCCAAATACGAGGGTGATTAGCATGCTGCTTGGTAAATATAACCATCTGAGTTTTTCCATGGTTGATTTCCAGCATTTGGTCTGGCAGGATGATGCCAGCATGGGGAAATTTTATCACAGCCCCTCATGGGATACAGAGAGGATATGAGCATCATTGGCATATGGTAATATGGAGAATGGATTATAAGATAGAAATGGAGGGTGAAATTCACCCCTGGTAACAAACAGCCTTTACAATGATGTTAAAATAGAAATTAAACAATAGGGGAGCAACATCCCTTCATTTCTGTTGTAAGCAAAGCCTGGCTTAACTTAACTTAAACCATCAAATCACTTTGAAGATGCAACTTAATTTTATTTGTATGCAATCAATAAACAATATATAGAGATAGAGATAGAGATAGAGATAGAGATAGAGATAGAGATAGAGATAGAGATAGAGATAGAGATAGAGATAGAGATAGAGATAGAGATAGAGATAGAGATAGAGATAGAGATAGAGATAGATAGATATAGATAGATATAGATAGATATAGAGATAGAGATAGAGATAGATATAGAGATAGATATAGAGATAGATATATAGATAGATATATAGATAGATATAGAGATAGAGATAGAGATAGAGATAGAGATAGAGATAGAGATAGATATAGATATAGATATAGATACACACACACACACACACACACACACATACACCAAGCTCCCAGCAACACAAGGGCTGGCAAAAGTGTGCCAAAAACAGACAGAACTTCTGGCCCTTTCTGGATCAGCTGATCCATGGGCTGAGGTTAAGGGGTGCCCTGCACCTCAAAAATAATAAGACCTCCCCGAAAATAAGGCCAAGACCCTGTCTTATTTTCGGGGAAACATGATAATAAGCAAACCAATCCTCCCTAAATTCACTGACTGGGATTCTGATAAATGAATTTAAATAAATTCATAGATTGAAAACTACAGTCTCTCCTCTCTCTGCCCTTCTAAAAATATATTGTCCCTGATGCATAAGGACAGGTGTCTAGAGATGTATTCCTACTCTACATCCATTCTTCATAGAATTTTCAACAAATGAAACAAAAACATGGAAGCTTTATTAGTTGCAATCTAATGTCTATGGCGTATGGATTAAGGATAAAAATGGGTTCTGCCAAAGGTCCCATTAGAGTGACTTTCCCCCCGCTTTGAGTCCGTTCTAATTCCTGGCAGCTATGTGCATAAGTCCATGCAGTTATCTAGGCAAAATTGCAGTCCCCTGACAGCTAGCATCAAAGAACGTCGGGCTATCAATGAACAATATGTTAATGCTTTTATTTACTTTTTTAAATACACAGTCTGAAAAATAAAAGACTATTTGAACAAAAGATATGTTACTGAAAGTTGTGTACTAATTACAGTGTCCACATTTTTGAAAAAGTTTATATCAGACAAGTTTACATTTAAAGAACCCTGTGCTGCGAAATTTACATATCAAAGAATGCAAGTAGGATAATTTGCTTTAAAAGACTATTAGGCAATTTATATTAAAAGCTACAAAATCAAAAGAAGATGTTGTATGAATGTTAACATACACTGCTCATAGGTTTTTTTTTAATAATAAAAAAGGAAAAGGCTAATAAATCAGAATAATGCCATCTTAAATCAATGTTACTTTTTTTAAATTGCAAATCTTTTTTGTCTAGACCAGTGTTTTTTTACAGGGTTAACTGCTTTCTCCCCACTTTAATAAAACAACATTTGCTGTCAGATGTGTACATTTTAGTCCAGACTTCTAGATTTTCAGTCTTGCAAGTCTTCTGTGTGGGAACTCAAAAGGCTGTTTTCCTTCTTTTGTTACTGCTCAATGAAGCCTAGCCCTGTTGTATCTGGGAAAGTTTCGAATGCACTGCTTAAAATTAAAAAAATCCATCTCAAAACAAAATACATATTTGATGAAAATGATTTCCCATTCCCTCTACAATAGAATCATACTTATTGGCTTTTAGATCACTAAAACTAATAGATTTGAAGATATCAACTTCAAAACGAGAAAGATGGAGGAAGTTTGCAATTACAATTAATAGTAAAAGGTCAGACACAATCTACATCTTCAGAATGCTTTTCTTCCTACATGCTAGATACAACTGGGTCAGACAGAAACTCCAGATAAGCAACAAGCCAAAGGATGACAAGATTAGCTCAGACAAATATCTAGGATTTGCATTTCCTCTTTTGTCTTTAGAGCCAGCTATGACCCATACATAACCCCTACATGATCCTCATAGGAATCCAGAAGGTATAAAAGCCCACCCACCTAAACTCCATTTTGTCAGCTGCCCAGAACTACAACCCCTGATGGTTCTGTTCACCAATAAATAAACTTTCTTTCCAATCATCCTCCATGTTGTTTCCAGTGTTTTTCTCCCAGCTTGGAACTGATGGATGGGTTTTCTTCCAACAGAGTCATTGGAACGTACCAACTCCTCCCGTATCAAGCTCAGAGTTTCTTCTCTCTGGTGTGGAAGGACTTGGCACATTCCAAGGACTCTCTGCTAAACACTTGCTCAGATCGAAGAGAAGCTGCTTGGCTAAGCAGCATAACCAACAAGAAAGTACGTCCACTTGCCAGGACTCAATTTTCAGACAGTTCTACCTGGATGACTAAGAATCTTCAATGACATCCTTTGAGAATGTTAAAATCAACTCTAGTTTTAACTGTAATTCATGCAGAATAATGAATTCATTCAAGGGAAGCCCAGAGTAAGCCATTAGATAGAGTTTGCAGGAAGTAGGGGAAGAAAATTAGTTTTCTAATTTTCTAAAAGTGTGTGTTTGTGTGTGCATGAGAGAGAGACAGAGACAGAGAGAAACAGAGACAGAGACAGAGACAGAGAGACAGAGAAGAGAAAAGAAAAGAAGAGAAGATTTTGTCTATAAGGGATCAGAATACACTTCCTTTCTACTGTCTACATTAAGGTTGATACTGTCAGTATGTACTAAAATTCTAAATAGTATTTTTACACATTCAGTACATTCTGTAAGCATTCTTTATTAAATCTAAAAATGAAAACCTGTTCTATTAAATGATAATTATTTTTGCTCTGAGCTCCTGTTGCCATATTTCTAACCATCTAATGCTTGAGCTAGTCAACTCTTGCAATACTTTCTTGTTGCTCAATTGCAAATAGCACCAATGGGTTATCTTTGCTCCAGTACCCATTGGATGGCATGCCACTGGCTCACATCTGCCAGCTCAAGCAGAAGAAACTTCTTACTTTCTCTCTTGACTTATTGGAAGGGACAAGAGGTATGCATGTGTCTACTGACCTAGATTGTTGAAAATAATCTAACCTTAAAATTTGTACTCTGCTAGAAAAACTAGAAAACTCTGTCTTTGATCTTGTAATGTTGAAGATATAAACCTGACAGAATGTTATTAACTCAGAAGTATCCTTTTCTTTGTCTTTTTCAGCTTTGCCAATACCCTTTTTGTGGTGCATCAACTATAGTCATACACAGTATTCCAGGTAAGGACAAAACCAGCAGTTTGTATAAAAACGTAACAACAACACTGGTTGTTTTACTTTCATCTCCAAGCAAAAATTTGTTATTTTTACAGTCAACTTATCATCCAATGCTGTCTTCCTTGATTAGTATACTGTATATAAATAAAATTGAGATTCCTGCCCTCTCAAAGTTAATCACAATTATACACAAGTTTCCCTTTATGTTTCCCTTGTGATGTCAGAAATTAGCAAACTGGTAGTTGTCAGCTCTTTTTCTATAAACATTATTAGTAGGAAAAGCTTTCCTGCTAGAGGGGCAACTAAGTCCTTCAATTTGGCAGAGCATCCTGTGCAAAAACGTATCGTTTCCAAAGTGAGTAGACCAAGTAGACATACAACAGTTTCCTTGTTTGAACAAACAGAATAAAGATGACTTCTTGAGATCTAGCAAAACCTGAGGAAGGAAAAGTTTTAGACTGCAGTCTTATTTCTGTGGCTGGAGACAGATGAGAAATTCCACATCCCCATTCTTGGAGACTTCAAGTGTGTGTGTGTGTGTGTGTGTGTGTGTGTGTGTGTGTGTGTGTGTGTGTGGGTGGGTGGATGGATGGATGGTAGGTAGGTAGGTAGGTAGGTAGGTAGGTAGGTAGGTAGATGATAGATAGATAGATAGATAGATAGATAGATAGATAGATAGATAGATAGATAGATGATAGATAGATAGATAGATAGATAGATAGATAGATAGATAGATAGATAGATAGATAGATAGATAGATAGATAGATAGATATTGCTGTATTCTTGAAGTCTGTAAGAATGGGAATGTGGAATATCTATCTATTGTATGTATGTGTATATGTATAGATAAATAGATGATATACAGATAGATATAGTGATAGAGATAGAGATAGATCCATATTCCCGTTCTTAGTTATAAGGTTTTTACTTAGAGTTGAGAAGAACTTTATATTGTAGAGGTAGCATAGGTTTTCAATATAACAATATTGTGTGTATATATATGTATTCATATGCTCCAATGCTTTACTACATGAGCTGGACCCATGTGTGGGAGGCTGAGTCAGTTAATGCTCCACCAGGCTTCCACTGGTAGGTTACTAACAGCAGAATCAGATTTCGATATACCATCTTAACCCCCTTTCCTTCTCTGGGGTCAGTGTTTCTTAATCTGTGGATTTCAACTCCCAGAATTCCCCAGCCAGCATGCAAGCAGACTAGGTAATTCTAGGAGTTGAAGTGCATACATCTTAAAAGTTACTGACAAACACTGCTCTAGATCATCATAGTTAAAGGGCATTGTAGGATAGTTTAAAAGGCATACATGTTGACATTTCCACATGAGCGTCAATGCTCATTCCAGGTCGGAGCACAATCATTTAAATTTTAATAAAAGATTTACAAATTATTAATTTTATGTGGACTATAGAAAAGTAGAGTTTCAAAAATACAGTTGCACTAGGACAAAAGAACCACATGAATACATTTGCTTCAGTGAACTCATTTGCAAAGTTATCCTGGGATAGGCCAAATGAATATTCCCCCTCCCGAGACACTGAAACTTTCACCTACACACAAGTATCCTTTTTTTTTCATTTTCACTAGAAATGATTAAAATGAATTATTTCTCAAATGAGAATGCTACTCATATGATGTGAGCAATAATTGTAAAGGCTAATCAGTGACTATCCAATATCCTTTTACTTGATTAGCCATCCTTCCTTATTTTCTCTCATTTATGGCTGTGTTAATAAATGCAAAAGAACTATGCTCAGCCAGTCAGAATTAATTTTAAAAAGTCAAATGAAAATCTGTGGAAGTCGTATTTCTGATTAAAAGATCTGCCAAATCTCTGCTCCCATGGCCTGGAAGGGTTTTTAAGGGTGAGGGAGGTACCTGGAACAGATTTATTTGAATCTTTTACTTCAATTTGGAAAATTGGTAGCCTGTAAATTTTTGAAAAAGATGAATTCTGGAAGCCATACGTGAAGTGCTATCTTCTATCTCCATTAATTAGTAACTCATTTTAGAGGGGAAAAAATCCATGCTGAAAAATGTATGACCTCAGAGCAAAATCTTTAATCATGGATAGAAATTCTACATGCATTTTCATGTATCTCTTCTGTTTGGTTGCAGTGGCAAAGAGTTATTGAGGTACAAAAAACAAACTCAATAACATAATTCTTTTCAGAAAGCTTCGATTGCCCAGAGATCTGCTGATACAGTTCCACAGAGGAATTATTGAGCCATTTGTACCTCAATAGTTGTCTGGTTTGGCACTGCAACCAAACAGGACAGATGCAGACTTCAACGAATAGGTAGGTCTGCAGAAACAAACAATCATAACAGGGGTGGGTTTCTCGCCCCGTTCCAACTGGTTCGGTTGGAACGAGGCCAGCGGCATCCTCGCGCACGTGTGCGGCGTCCTCGCACACGCGCACGGCGCACGCATGCGTACTAGCGTCTGTGCGATGCTCCAGCTGCTCCTGGTGGATCGCGCAGGCGCTGTATGCGTCCTGCGCATGCGTGGAAGCGCAGAATTCATCAAAACCGGGTAAGGAGCGTGCGCGGGTGCGCGGGCGTGCGCGGGCGCACGGGCGTGCGCGGGGGGGGCCTTCGCCGTTCCCGGAAGTTACTTACTTCCGGGTTCGGTGACCAACCGGATCGCAGGGACCGCCACGAACCGGTTGAAACCCACCCCTGAATCATAACCAGCCTGCCTTCCACTGAGGATCTATATACTGCACGAACCAGAAAGTGGGCTGAGAAAATATCTACAGAACAGGGGTGGGTTCTGGCAGGCACTACTGCTAATTCGCTTTTGAACGTGCCATGCATGCATGCACATACCAATAAAGATAGTTCTGTGCTTGCGCACAAGCAAAAAACAAGAGGACAACACCTACTGTGAAAACCGGTTTGGGGGCATGTCAGACCTTGGTCGCTGCCGGTTCCAGTGACCCAGGCTGCCAAACCACTACCAGTTCGCCCAAACCGGTCCAAACCAGTAGGAACCCACCACTGCTACAGACCCCTCACATCCTGGATATAATCTATTTCAACTTCTCTCCTCAGGACGCTGTTATAGGGCCTTGCATGCCAAAACTACTAGATGCAGAAACTCACATCACATGTTTCTCATGGGTGACCTGAGAATATCTTCCTTGAAGTCGGCCAAAACAAAATATTATCCTAGCCCATGAAAATTCCTTACCTTGGAAATGGGAGAAGAGATAATAGCCTTTGCTGGTGATCAGGTTGGCTACATCTGCTATAATTGCAGTGCAACAGGAGACGGAGGCAAATTAATCTTGGTACAGCTGAATATGCACCCTCTTGATTGCAAAAGAAAATGGGTAGCAAGAGGAGGAATAAATTTTACTGTCCTTAAAATAAATAAGTAATATGAAAGGCCAGAAAATAAGAAACACAGATGATCACTATATGTATATATAGCACGGATGACTGGCACTGATGATGTTACTTAGATAAGGTAATGAAATGTTTGCAAGAAAACAAGCAAGCTCAGAGAGCACCAAGGAGAGAGAGAGAGAGAGAGGGAGGGAGGGAGGGAGGGAGGGAGGGAGGGAGGGAGAGAGAGAGAGAGAGAGAGAGAGAGAGAGAGAGAGAGAGAGAGAGAGAATGAGAATGAGAATGAGAATGAGAATGAATTCTTTGTCACTAAGGTCCTGCATCCCTGTACCAAGCTGTTCACTTCTACTGAAACTCAACATCATTTTATCTTACAAGAACGTATGCTTGACCTGGTTATAGCCTTGGGATTATATAAACCTCGCTGATAACCCACATGATGTTAATTTCTGTTTTCTAGGATATTGATCCTGCATGTTGGAACGGCATTAGCTAATATTAGTGGGACTAACTCAAGAGGGAGCCCTGGAATGTCAACATCAGCCTCCATGCCCTGACCTTAGCCTGCAAGTAATTGACAATAATGGTAGCTACATGTAATAGTATAAAAGAAGCTTAAAACTACGAAAATTAGATGGCTGCCACACAATTATTTATTACTGCTATTTATTTTCTAAAGACCTATGGCAGTGATGGCTAACCTTGTCATTGCGTGCTGAAAGCACACGCACAGCCATAATGCAATGCATATGCAACTCCCCGTGCATGCACACATGACCCCTGCACTCCCCTGCACATGCATGTGCTGTGCATGTTCCCCATGCATGTGTGCTGACTCCCATTCATGCACACATGACTCTCTGCGCCCTTCCCCCCCATGCATGCACACATGTCTCCTGCATGAGTCCTGCACCCTGCGTATGCGTGGCAAAGACCCGAAAACCAGATGGCTGGCAGAAGGCATGCTTATGCGTGGCTGAGCTGAGCTGGGGTGATGGCTTGCTTGCCCTCAGAGAGGGCTCTGCGTGCCACCTGGCATGTGAAATTTTCTGAAGTTCCTATTGTTATTTTTTATTTGTTCATTTTTCTCATTTTGTTGTAGGAAATATTGCTCATGTTTCTTTGTTTTAAAGAACCTAGAACCAAATCCTTCACTAAGATCATCAGATGGAATAACAGATCTCAATTCGGGTGGCTTTCAAAGGATCTCGCCAAATTCTTTTGATATAGAGCTGTCTTAATAGCCCAGTATTAAATTCAGCTGGACAAATGAATCATAATAAGAACAACAGCCACCTTGCAGATGATGCCACCTTACCTTAAGTACCAGTTGCTCTAGAACAGCGATGATGAGAACCCTTTCTAACTCATCCTAAGAGATTCAAGGCATTCCACCTCCAATCTCTTACAATGTTGGTTAATTGGTTACAATGTTGATTAGCTGGTGGGTTCCAATATTAGACATTTATTGAGAAAAAAATGGACATATAGTTTAGCTCTTAGTATTTGAAAGGAACTTTCAGGCTTCAGCACACATCAGTCTCCTTTAATACAGAAAGCCTTTAATTGGGATAGATACTTCTAGAAAAATTTGCTCTCCCATTATTGATATTCCGGCATAATGGATAAATGGGCTGCACTTAGTGTACATGAGGAATCTTAGAGATATGCCAGGGCAGCCTGCTTGGCGACACATATCCTTTGATAGAGTTATTAAAAGGCGACCGAGCAGCTCTCCCTCCTCCCTTCTTTCCTGCCACACACTCTTCCCTTTTGCCTTGCTTTCTTGTTTAGGCACCACATTATCTCCTGGGGCTAACAATTAATTAATAGAGAGCTTGTTCAAAGGATATGCTTTTAGTGAAATGTCTTCCTCTTATTGTATTTCATTGTGGATAACCAATTTAGTCCTTCCTGGCTGTCAATAAGGCTGTCCAGTCACCTTCTTTACTTGTCTCTTCTGTCAGTAGTGAGTACTGTTGCCGCCAAGAGGTAAACTATCTGAAAGCTTAAAAGCACACAGAGTGAAACAGAGCGAAGGCAAAGGAAAGGGCCGGGGAGGAAGAGAGAAACAGCGGACCAGCAGGAAGAAACTTCTGTAATAAAAGACTGAGTTCCACTGCAGTGGGAATTATTATTTTTTTTCTCTGAAAGATCTCTCAATGAAAAAGCCTTCCAGCTTTCCGCAAATGTAGTACAGTAGCACAGAAGCAAAATTCTCAGCTAGGATCAAATGCAAATATTTGCTTTAATATATTTTTTTTTTAAAAAGTCCTATAAAGGATAATGAACCTTAAAAAAAAACAGCATCTTTATGTGTGTTTCAAATTTTACCTGGTGGGCACAATTTACTATACCGTACCTAAATGAGACAAGTTGTCAGTTGTACCTTACACTTCTGTCCACTTCTTGACATGGAAAAAAGTATTGGATGTAGCAAGACAAATATGAAAGTAAATTGAATGCAGTTGAAATGTGATGGGATGTGTGGAAAACAAGAAGACACAATAGTCAGAAGGAACTAGTGCTGAATGAATGGGAACCATTATTATTTTTTAATTAGGTAACCAGTCTGAAAGATGAAATATATGCTTATCTATCTATCTATCTATCTATCTATCTATCTATCTATCTATCTATCTATCTATCCATCCATCCATCCATCCATCCATCCATCCATCCATCCATCCATCCATCCATCTATCTATCTATCTACGAATCATCTAGCTATCTAGCTATCTGTCCATCTTGCCATAAGAGCAAAAATGAAGGGTTGAGAGGAAAGTTCTTTTTTTTTTCTTGCTGGATGGATGTGTTGTCATCTTTAAAAAAGAACAATGAAAAATGCAAGGAACAAAAGACTATGTATTAGGGGATAAATAGAGGTGTTGAAAGCAAGGAAGTAGTATAGAGAGGTATAGTGCACACTAGACTTATAGCTGTATCATCTTCTCTCTCTCTTTTATCTTATTTCTTTAATTTCCCTCACTTACAAAAAGGCAGAGATTCTGTTGTAAGGTCACAATTCATGTTTCATTTTGCCGTCATCCTGGTTAGGATTGGTCTTGGTTCTTCCCTTATCAGTTGCCAAGTATGCAGTCAGGGAGTTTTTGAGGTCTGGTGGCTCTCCGGAATTATTCCAATACTGAACATTCATTATCCTTTATTTCTACTGATTAGTCAATTGACCTTATCAAAATATAAAACAATAGCAGAATGTGAAATAAATGCAAATATACAAAGATATAAAAAGCATTGCATTCAGTTAAATTGATCACTTTTGTACATTGCCTCAATCTGTCTTAAAAATGAGCTTTCAGATGAATGACCTTAACTGGGTGATCTTACTAATATCAAACAGGTTTAAATCATGGAAGAAATTAGACAATCTGTTTCAATATCCCAATAGGCTTCTCTGTCAAGTAGTGACTCTAATTACTGTATTCTTACCGAATCATATAGTTGGAAGTCAAGCAGAACATACATAATATTATTTATACCTGAGAATCCATAAATACTCTTTCTTGTAGTATGGTACTTTATAAAATTTCCTACATTTTGCCATAGACCCCTAACTCAAATTTCACTCTAGGCCTCTTTGGCATTAATTCCTGTCCTTTTAAAAAGGTCTCTCTGACATTAATACCTCAGATTATCTCTTCTCTTCCCTTCCCTTCCCCTCCTCTCCTTTTCCTCCCTCCCTCCTGCCCTGCCCTCCCCTTACTTACTTACTTACTTACTTACTTACTTACTTACTTACTTACTTACTTATCAAAACATCCTATACCCTACTTTAACTATCCCTGTCATCTGAAGAGACCAGATATTTTTTGTCTTCTTTTAGGTAAACTATCTTAACTCTTACTTATTAAATACCTTTAGAAGTCTAGGTAGGTAGTTTCAACAAATAATGTATCTCTTCCTAATTTTTTTCCTAAAAGTTTGATATTGGGATATACATTTTTAGGAGAGAATGATGCATCCTGAAGAGAGAATCTCAAAGGACTGTCTATCTGTCAAAGCTCTTTGTATAGTCTCCTTCATAAAGATAGTTACTTAATATTGAAAAGGTGATAAATCTGGACTAATTATTTTCCTAATTTTATCCTATATTTTTTAAAATGCTACTTATTATCTGATCGCTTAAAGGCTGCATTTTTCTATTTCTATGACATCAAAATGAAGAAACATCCCAGCCCTGGTCTTTACAGTTCAATCATAAAATGCAACAATCCAATCTGTTATCCAAATTAAGCAATTAGTAAGAGGGTATAATTTTGAATTTGTTGTTTCCAGTTTATTTTAGTCTTCCAAATCTTGTTGGATCTTGAGATTTACCTGGATCTTTTTTATAGCATATAAAATTAATTGATTATTTTTGTCTGTCACTGAATATTTGGTTTTCAATTGTTAATGGAATAATATTTAAAAAGTCTGAATAAAATATTCATTTTTACTGCTGCATTTCTCTCTCTCTCTCTCTCTCTCTCTCTCTCTCTCTCTCTCTCTCTCTCTCCCTCCCCCCTTCCTCACTTCATCATCATAGTAATCATTGGATATATAATTGTAAATACATTACCTCTATATAATTTTGAGTTCTAGATTGGATAATTTAATTCCTGAAATTTTATTTTCTTGTTGCATGGCATATTCAGGTCTTTTCCCATGTAAGATTGACAGTACCTTGGCAACGTTTCAACAAGGTCACACTTGTCATCTTCAGGCTGGTGCCTTTGGCTTCGTGCTTGTGCGAGCAAAGTGTGATCGGAGCTGCCATTTTTCTATAAATATAGGTAGGTGGGTGTTGAATGTTGGCTTTGTTGCTTTAAACGGATTGGTTGGCTGTGTTGTCACATCTTGATTGGTTGATGAAATTGATGTTTGGTAAAGGTGATTGGTGATGGTGTCCTGTGTTGTTCTGGGTCCTATGTCAGTTTTTGTGGCTGGGACTCGTTTATTGACTAGAGCTAGTTTCCTGATGTCTGGTAAGCAAGAGGTATCATCACATTTATTCATGTTGTGGGGGTGTTTCTCTATTTTGATAGCTTCCATAATTATTCTCTTGTTGAAGTGTTCAGTTTTGGAGAGTAATTTGGTTCTTTTAAAATCAATTTCATGTCCTGTAGCTTTAAGGTGCTGAAAAAGGGAGGAAGTTTTTTCTTCTTTTCTGACTGCGTTCTTGTGTTCTGCGATGAGTGCATTTATTCTCCTATTAGTTTGTCCAATGTATGTGGCTGGGCAGATTTTGCATGGTATTTCATAGACTCCTTGGTTTTCTAGCTGGATCTTGCCTTTGGGGTTTCTTAAGATGTTGGCTATTTTTTGGTCAGTGCCGAAGACTGTCTTGATATTGTGTTTGTGGAGAATTTTATGGATGGATGGATGGATGGATGGATGGATGGATGGATGGATGGATGGATAGATGGATAGATAGATAGATAGATAGATAGATAGATAGATAGATAGATAGATAGATGATAGATAGATAGATAGATAGCACATAAAGTCCTTCTGGTCCTGGACATTTATTCAATTTCAAATTTTTATTGCTACTTTTGTTTCCTCTTCACTAACTGCACTATTGAAAAGTTCCTTTTCTTGTTTTGTAAATTTAAGGTGTAGTGTTATGTATACTCTGTTCTGAATTTAATATTTATTACATAAAAAGGTACTAGTGATGTTATCTTCTCCATTTTCAAAACATATCTGCTACCATCTCAAATGGCAGATATAATTGTCTTTCATAGTTAATAAGCCAACATGTATTTTCTTTTGTCTTATTTTTTCTTTTCTTTTATTGTTTTATTGCTTTTTCACAATGTTTTTGTTTTGAAAAAAAATCATCTTATTTCCTATAATTTACTTCCATTCAACGCTGTTGATTGCGAACAAGGTTTTCATATTTTGTTCTGCATTTGAAAAAGGATATTGCAACCAGTTTAGTTCTAATTGCTACAGTTCATTCTGCAATGTGTTGGAAGAGGAGTTTGTTTCTATTTCACGTTAAAGAAATAAACAATCCTGTAATAAATGATTTGCATAAATCCAATTTTGTGAATAAAGGGGCATCAAGAGTTAGACTGATTTGGATGAAGCTGGATTATAGTTTGCATAGTTGAAAGGAGCAATTTCCAATTTATAACTTGGGTTATGGATGAAGTAGAAAATTCAGATGATTTATATAAATAGATGAATAATAATCATATTCCTTTCCTAAAGGTATTCATATCATTTGAAGTAGAAATTTCTTTACATAGTCTAGAAATTTACCAAAAGTCTCTTTGGATAATCTGTATTTATCTAACTGAGGGTAAAAATAAAAAAAAATAAAACTGCCATTCATACCTTGGGAAATTAAATCATCTCATTCTGCAGTTTCAACAAAAAAAAAAATGGATTTTATACTGTTATCATCTATTGCAATTGCTGCTTTTCCTTACCTAGCCTGGAATAATAATATTATAGATCTTCGTTTTTAAATTGTTTTCTAAAGTCTAAAGTAGGTTTTTGATCTATCTGGCTAACCGTACTTTTTCTGGCTACCTAAGGCTACACATTTTTGATTGAATCACATTAAAACAGGTTAATGTGGTCTTTTTTTAATGAATATCTCAAAGGCAAGTGATTTTTCTCTTTTAAACTAAAAAAAACAACACCTTTGCCTTTTGAAGGGATTGTTAAGTCAATTAATATTCGTGAAATATTTTATATGAACTATGGTGCCTATGAGATTAATTTATAATGAAAAAAATAGCTGCTTCATCCAGTGTTTGAGCCTATGTGTTGACAAAGGAGAATATTTATGAGGAGATCCTTGGCACTCTGAGGGTTCATTGATGGTATTATCTAGTTTGGGTAATAAAATGTCTGCAAGAAAACAACCAAGCTCAGAAGGTATGAAGGAGCTCTGGATCCTATGTCTGTTCTACTGTGTGACAGCTAACTACTTCCTGGTACTGTCCTTTGTCAAATGAATGTGCTTATTCATTTGAAAAAAATCCTTCAAGTTGTTTATCTTTATCCAGTCTCATCTTTTTCTCTCTTCACGTATACCATCACGCCATAATATATTCAAATTGCTACCTCAGATCAAATTATTTATGGTTCACCAACAAAAGGGCGACCGACAAAAGTGCACCCGACTAAACCACGGTGACAAAACCGCGAGTTCTAAAGCGCGGCGACGAATGAGCACTGAAGCGCACCGACAACAGCACGCCGACAGAAGCACGCTGTAAACCTAACCCTAACCCTAACCCTAACTCTAACCCTAAACCTAACCCTAACCCTAAACCTAACCCTAAACCTAACCCTAAACCTAACCCTAAACCTAACCCTAAACCTAACCCTAAACCTAACCCTAAACCTAACCCTAAACCTAACCCTAAACCATTTGTCAGGTCACGCTTATTTATATGTACAGATGTCCAAAAATTATCACCTTTGGTTTTATATCTCTCTAGATTCTGAGGTGGAGGTCTTCAACATTTACAGGGGTAGACAGGGAATAGAAGTGTCCACTCAAGTGGTTTTTTTATCCAACTTGGACTTTCCTTAAACAGATGGGGAATTTGGCCACATCCCCGCTGTAATTTTCATAACTTGTACATCGCCTGTTCTAGTCCATTCTAGAAAAGGGAAATTTAGAAAGTGGGCCGCACCAGTTATTGGCTTGGGAAGTTTTATCCAAAAGACTTCCAAGCTGGTTGAGGAGTTCTCAGTCACATTGTCTACTTCACATCCAACTCTGTTTCTGCTTAAAAACCACGTCTGGATTTTGTGCTTGAAATGGAGGGGGGGGGAAGAAACATTGACTTTGGGTTTTGCTACTTAGATAGATTTGTTGTTATAAAAATGGCTAATACATATTAACTATGTAAAAGTAAAAAGTTGAGACTTTAATGTTACCATTACATTCTATTGCACTAAAAGAGTAAAAAGTTAATGCTCCCCCCCCATTTTTCTCCTTTACCCTACATTTCTTTCTCTTCCCTTTTCCCTCCCTCATTTTGCCACTATTTCCCTTTTTCTTTTATAGTTTCCATCTTGATAAGCTTAATAACATTCATAACAATGTCTGTCTCTTGTCCTCTTGACTGAAGGAGTTCTTTTCTAGCTCCACATAAACAATACGAAATCCAACAAACCATTTTTATGCCATGCCTAAGAGTCATAGAATTGTAAAACTCTAAAGTTGTAAAAGGAAAAAAATATATCATGAGATTCCTTTCGGCATGCAATTTCATTGTTTCGATATATCAACCCCCACCCCACCCCCACCCCACTTCCAAGAAGCTGTGATAATAGCTCAGTCGACAGTCTTCTGCTGCACCCAGCAATATTTAATCATGCAGCTGCTTTTTTCTCAGTGAGTACTGCAGTGTCACCTTCTGGCATGCAGAGGAAATCATTACCTGCGCTTTCTATGCTGTATGAGCTGGTGCCCTTTAAATAAAACAAAAGGAATGAATTATGGAAGGAGCCTACTTTTTGGAAGTGATACAAAAGAGTAAGAGATAAATACAAACACAGATGGAAAGATGGATCAACATATTTTCACAATAATAGAGATGAGGTACTTTGCATAGAAGGATTCCCAGTATTTTTGGTTGAAAGGATCTCATATAGGAAGGAAGAGAAAAGAACAAATCTTATAGCACTCTAGACTGGCAAAGGTCCCAGCTGATCTTCGGTGTTCCCAGGAAGAACAATAAAGTGCAGAATAAAATGCCAACTTACTGGAAAATTCCAGAGCTGTGGAATATAAAAGGAATACCACCACCTCCTCCTCTTCCTCCTCCTCCTCATCTTTAATATTATCAAGAAAACCACATGAACCTATCCATGAAATCAACTCAGTGTGCAAAAATCCCTAACTTCTACTCCCAATCAACATCCAAATTATCCTCTCTTAAAACAAAAAGAAAACCATCAATTCCTACAATCCTACAATAAAAAGCAAGAATAATGAGGATGCCCTTCAGGTGCAGCATTATGAAAGCTAATTGCCTGTGAAATACTCCAATGAGGTTCAGGGAAAAAGAAGTTGTGTTCTACTAATTGAATGCCATGTGGTATTTAGGGTATCCGTTTATAGGGAAGGTTATGCTACCGTTTATAAGCAGTGATTTATGAGTTAGCCTGGTTAGATTTGACATGACTTACCTCTGAATCTATACAATACCAATCAACACCCATAATCACATGCATTATACCTAACTCTTTTCTTGGGGAGAAAGCAGAAAAATTAACTACCACGCTTTTGAAATCTGCCTTTGGAGAATACCTTAATTGTCAAGCAAATCAACTGGCAAGAAGACCAGCTTGCATTTCTCATTCTATGCTCTTTGTAACTCAGTCAAATGTGCATTTCCATCTCAAGCTTATCACTTAAGCAACCTATATAGGGCTCTCTCAGTTTGAAAAATCAGTGGATGCAGGATATCATAACTATCATACTTCTGCCTTTTAATTAATTTCCATGCTGTGCAAAACACTGGAAAGGTGCTGCATTGGCAAGACCAAAGTCATTTGCTCTCCGAAGCATGAAAGCAGCTGTATCTGCTCACATGGCTACTTCAAAGGCTGTCCCTAAATTGCCTGTGGGCACGCACAATACTTTTTACTGAGACCACAAGGAAATGATCTCTAGGTGTACATTCATGGACAAAAACCACACAGACTGCCAGGAAAGCCTTCAAAACAGCAGGGCCAGTTGCAGGATGCAGCTGTTTTAATGCTGCTGTATTGAACCACGCCATCTGAGGATTTGCAAAATGCTGCCTCCTCCCACATGATCCTTCCTGATTACTATACAAGTTGTAGAAGTCAAATCACACTACCTCCTCACTGGAAATGCCTAGGGGGCTGTTTTTTATTATTCTTTGGGTATTCTGTGAAGAGGTAGCTATGAAAGTATTCATTTTGAATTTTTAAAATACTATTGGGAGGGAGGTGTTCCTCCTTCACTGATTGTTGGTTTTACATTATTTGGACTATATTTTATTCTATACATAGTTTTATGTGGGAGGGTTGTTTCAGAGGCTGAAAAGTGCATACTCAAAATGAATGGTAATGGCTTCAAGAAGACATTCAAACTGCTACGAACAGCATATTTATTTCATAGTTAGTTCAACATTACTTGAACTGAGAAGGCCAATTTTTAAAGCTAAGCAGGAACAAATATTTATTCAAATAAATATTGGAATATATATTCTTTCTGGAATATTTTCACAGTGAAAATGTTTTCAGTAGAATCTGAGCAAATACATACATATATACAGGACATACATACATTACAACTATCTCTCTTAGAACTTAGAATAAGAGTTGGAAGGGACCTTGGAAATCTTCTAATCCAACCCACTGCTTAAGGCAGGAGACCTTGTAATATCTCAATCAAATGGTTGTCCAGCCTATTCTTGAGAACTTCAAAGTGATGGAGCAGCCACAACTCTGAGAGGCAAGCTGTTCCACTGAATAATTGTTACCACAGTCAGAGAATTTCTTCTTAGTTCTAGGTTGGATCACTCCTTGATAAGTTTACATCCATTATTTCTTGGCCTGCCTTCGGGTGTTTCAGAATATACTTTGGAGAATAGAATAGTTCTTTGGAGAACAATTTGGAGAGTAGAATAATTTGATGTCTGTTGTTATTACTCATCCTTTCAGTCCACCCAGTCACGAGTCAACTTTTATTTATTACTTATTTATGGGCAATGGTTAGAGTGCAGTACTGCTGGCTACTTTTGCTGACTGCCGGCTGCCTGAAATTTGGCAGTTCAAATCTCACCTGGGTCAGGACTGATTCAGCCTTCCACCCTTCTGAGGTGGGTAAAATGAGGACCCAGCATATTGGGGGGCAATATGCTGACTCTGTAAACTGCTTAGAGAGGGCTGTAAAGCACTGTAAAGCGGTTTATAAGTCTAAATGCTATTACTATTACTATTAATTAACATTATGTATAGCAAAAAGCAATAGGAATTTGAACCTTATTGATTTCTGCAGAAAAAAATAGAAATAAAATTCCATGATTTTATCTTTGTCTAAAAGTATTTTGCTGTGACTAAAAAAAATGGGAGGGGGGGGGTTATTCACATTATTTAAAATATTCAACTAAAATATATCTGAGACAACCGTTGAATGCCAACATGAATTCACTTCTTCCCTTCAAATATAAATCCCTTGACTTACAACCATTCATTTAGTGAGCGAAAAAGTGACTTATGGCCATTTTTCACACTTACAACCGTTGTAGCATCCCCATGGTTCACATGATGAAAATTTGGACACATGACAACTGGATCCTATTTATGATGGTTGCAATGTCCTGGGGTCATGTGATCACCTTTTGCTACCTGCTGGCAAGCAAATTCAATGGGGGCAAGTTTCACTTAACAACCTTATTGCTAACTTAACAACTGCAGTGATTCAACTTAATAACTGTCACAAGAAAGGTTGTAAAATGCGGCAAAACTCACTTAACAAGTGTCCCGCTTAGCAACAGAAATTTTGGTCTTCATTGTGTTCGTAAGTCAAGGACTAGCTATAATTACTTTCCAAGATTATGTTAGGTCATTGGTGAACTGTGGCTCCATTTCTGTCTCTTGTTACTTTACAAAATGAGCAAGGAAACCTATATTTTTCAAATCCCATGTTTAGCCCAATACAAAAGTTTAAAAGAAAAAAAAAGCCTGAGTCCACAGTAGGCTTCACTCAAGTGTAGGTACTAATACCACTCTATAAAGCCTTAGTAAGACCAAACCTAGAATACTCATCCACCACATTATAAAAACATTGAGATTCTAGAAAAAGTGCAGAGAAGACCAACCAGGATGATTAGGGGACTGGAGACTAAAACATATGAAGAATGGTTGAAGGAACTGGGCATGGCTAGTTTAGTGAAGAGAAGGACCAGGGGAGACATGATACAGTGTTCCAATATTTGAGGGCTGTCACAGAGAGAAGAGGGAGGTCAAGCTATTTTCCAAGGCACTTGAAGGCCAGACAAGGAATAATGGATGGGAACTGATCAAGGAGATATTCAACCTAGAAATAAGGAGGAATTTTCTGACAGTGAGAACAATCAACCAATGGAACAGAAGTTGTCTTTGGAAGTTGTGGGAGCTTTATCACTGGAGGCTTTCAAGAAAAGATTGGATTGCCATTTGCCAGAAATGGTGTAGGGTCTCCTGCTTAGGCAGCAGGGGTGGACTAGATGACCTACAAGATCCTTTCCAACTCTGTTAATCTGTAATCTGTAGATCTGAATTTAGATACATTTTACTTTGTCTTCAGTAGAGATAGTTTGTGATTAAACTACTATAAAGAAAAGACCATTGATATATCGATGCAACCTTTGAAAAATTAATATTGCATAAAATGCCCGTGGAAATCATCCAGTGTTTAACTAGCAAATTACCTTTCAAACCCTAAACCCGCTAGAAGACTTGATGTATGATGCTTATTACTGGGGATTTTGCTAAACAGATTTTCAGCCATCCTGTTTGTCTTAATGGGCCACCTCCTTTAGCTGCTAATGGTCTGGATATTTTTCTCAGTCAGGATTTCTGATCAATCTATTGAATATGAAAAGAACATCTGGTATCCTCTTGAAGCTGTGTGTCTAGTCATGCTTTAAAAGTAATAAATACAGCACTCAATATTTTTTTCTTACTAGTTCCCTGCAAGTAATTAATTTTATGAAACAAAACTTATGGAGAAACTTTGATCTGGGTGCAGCATTACAATCCAACCAGCGTCTGGTATATTTCTTCATGCCTTTTTCTTTTTTCTTTCTTCCTCTGGAAAAGACACATTTTATTTTGTCACCTCATTGTGCTTTATAACTGGCTCTAGAAATCATATAGTGCTTTCACACATCAAACTTCAAGTATTTTTCTTCTTCAAAATTGGTTTCTAAGGCAAGAGGCAGCCTGTATATTCATTCATGTTATAAATGCATCTCTATTTAACTGAGTAATATAAGTGATGGCCAAGCAATATAGATCTTATGGCTAAGAAACATGGGTTTTGTTGGACTTCATTTTACCTTCTCTTATTATATTCACATCTTATCATAACCTTGTTACTTTCTAACTGCAAGATAAGAGCGTTCACTTTCTCAGGCTAAATAACAAAGGATTATTCAAATGTACATACAAACTGTTTCAATTGCAACTGTATTTTTTGGCAACCGACTCTATGAGACAGAGACGTCTTTTCCCATGCTAACTTTTATTTTTTTTTCTATTTTTAATACAATCCTCATTCAAATTGTCAAGCTTAATGTTTTGGGGTGTTTAACAAACTGCCCATCTTCCTGATGTAATTGGACAGGATGTTTTCTTTTCTCTAGTCAAATTTTTCTTTGTTCTTTTCTTTGTTATGCTAAGTATAAAAAGATAAAGGTAATATGTGTTAGTTGTTCCTGACTCTAGGGGACAGTGCTCATCTCTATTTCAAAGCCAAAGAGCCAGCACTGTCCGAAGACATCTCTGTGGTCATGTGGCCGGCATGGCTAAATGCCAAAGGCTCACGGAGCGCTGTTACCTTCCCACCAAGCGTGGTGCCTATTTTTCTACTTCCATTTTTACATGCTTTTGAGCTGCTAGGTTGGCAGAAGCTGGGACAAGTAACAGGAGTTCACTCTGCTACGCGGCACTAGGTATTCGAACCACCAATGCCACTTTTTAATGAAGCACTTCAATAAATCAAATAAATGATCTTCTGATTCTTGCTCATTGGAGAAAGAATGCCGAGGCAAGATCTTGGGAAAATTTTGGCCTTCAACAGAGTCAGAAGGGATTTTTATTACTCAAATTCAATGCATATGTTGTTGATGAGATGCAGGGTATTTTATTTGGCCTAATCTAGCCAAAATTTATGGTATCTTTGGTTTGCATCCAGTATTTTAGTTGGAAACCTCTGGATTTCAGAAATCAGTTTTTTCTAGTTCTGTCTGGAAAGGAGCCTAAAGTTTTCTGCATATGTTCTGATCTTCAGCCAGTTTGAAACCATACTGTCACATCCTGTTGCTCTGGATCCATTAATCATAATTACCCAAATAAACCCTTGAATCCAAAGACAATTTGGAGCAATGCAATAATTACATACATAAAATGGGATTCAGAAAATCATTTTCAAATGACATTTTCAATTAGATCACTGTTAATTGCTGTGACAGAGAGAACCAAAAGTAGTCAGATTACACATGTGACCTTGGTCAGTGCAAAAATCTAAATTAAATCACCCCACACAAATAGTTTCTACTTCATATATCCAACAAAGTGAAACTTACTACTTCTCTGAGTCATTGGTTCTGCTGTCTGACTGCTCTTCCCTTTTAATCAGAGTTTTAAAACTTCCCCAACTGGACTATCTTCTCCTCTTATCTCCTCCAACTGAACCTATCCTGTCGGCTCAAAAGTTTGATTTTTATTAACTGGGAAAGGTTTTTTTTAATGAGAACTTGATAAGGATGCTAGCTAGCTTTGTCTATTCTAAAGCTAGAACAAATAGAATGCTCTTGGATACTCTACAACAAAGACTTTATGCATGTTGGTAATAAGAGCTGGAATTTTCTGATACAATTTAGTTGATAAAATTCTTCCTTAAATAATTGAGATTACAATGAACAGGAATTGGGAAAAGAAATGAGCAGCTCAGAATATTAAATTTCTGATTTAATAATCCTTTTATCTCAGGACTCTCAATTCATTGTTTCATTTCCAGAATATTGCCTTAGTTCTTGCTTTCCTTTCTTGCACCTTACTTCCTTACTTTACTTTGCACTTCTGATATTCACTGAATTCTCTGTTGCTTGAATTGTTTCCTAAATGCAGAATCAATTCCCATGCTGGATGTGGAATTCAGGAAGTTGAAGTCCACCCATCTTAAAGTTGCCAAAATTGAAAAGCACTACTCTAGAGAAAGGTGTGATACAACTACAGTATAATAGGGGATGCACACACTTAAATGAATACTTGTCTGGTTCTATATTTGCAAGTCCTCTTTGAAAAATTTTCTTCAGAACACTGGTGGGATTCAAAAAATTTTACTACCCATTCTGTGCGCATGGTGTGGCTTGGCGGGTGCGGCTTGGTGGGCATGGCTTGGTGGGCGTGGCAGGGGAAGGATACTGCAAAATCCCCATTTCCACCCCATTCCAGGGGAAGGATACTGTAAAATCCCCATTTCCTCCCCACCCAATAATCTGCTTACCACCTCCATTCTCCTGTGCAGAGCAACAGAAGAAGACCCAGCTGATCAGCTGGGATTTGGGAGGCAGCGAATAGATGGGCGGAGCCAGCCAGAGGTGGTATTTGCCAGTTCTCTGAACTACTCAAAATTTCTCCTACTGGTTCACTAGAACCAGTCAGAACTGACTGAATACCACCTCTGCTTCAGAAGTCTTCAAGGAGAAATGGGCTAGACTAGATCATTGCATCAATTAGATTCTAATTACTTTTGAAGGAATAAAGAAAAGCATACTGAAGCAAGCAGCTTATTCCATGGCACAGTGAAAAATTGTATATGAGCTAAGCTTCAGTTTCCCGACTCATTTTCCAGAATCAGTGAGATTCAGGATCTTCTTTTGAGACATTTCTGTATGACAGATCTGTCCTTTAAAAATTTCAATAGCTGTTGGCAAACAGCTGTAAAAAGTTTGGTAATGGAAGATTTTCCAAATTGCTCCATTGTTTATTTCAGTTGCCTGCATGGCCAAAAGTCATATCCATATCTTGGACCCTCTAAATGAAGATATGATCATTTCAACACAATGAGGGAATTCTTGAAACTGGAAAAAAATAATAGAATTACATAGAATTCAGAAACAGTTATATTGAGGCTGAAATCCTGGATAGGCATTCAATATTAAATTTACTGAACACAGATTTTATTTCTGATATGTACTAGTAGGATTGTACCATGAAGGGGAGTAATGAATAAATGTAATTTTAGCTCAGAGATGCTAGAAGGCTGCTCATTTGTTCTTTCAGAACAAATAGAACACGCAAGGACTCAAAATATCATCCTTTTTCAGCAACGGGGAGAAATGTCTCTTTTTGCACACAATGTCTACAGCTTTCAGTTATTAAATATAGACCCTATTTAAGAGTTACAAAATAATCTTTGCAAGCATATATATGCCAGAGAGTTTAGGATGGGGATATGCTTCTGTATTTCTTACAGAAATCAAGACACTGAATCTACATTTTTGTTTCTTTCCATCTTAAAATTAAAACAGGCATTTTATACTTGGGAAAGGGGAGTGGAGGGGCACATTTTAATCTTACCAATTAAAACATGTCAATTAGAAATGACTAGTCAACTTCCTATGAGAAAGGATAGCTTTCTATCCACCAACACTATTCAGTATTTTTCCCCCTACTCTTTGAAAAAGAGTTCTACCCTTAAAGGGGAAATGACTGAATAGATGTGACTGAACGGAATACTAAGCTTTGGAAAATGAGGAAATGCATTTTCGTTTGGTGCATATGTCAGAAATAAAAGAGAGAAAAGGAAAGGAGACATCATGATTTTCAATAATTGAATCAGTGGTATTACATATCTTGATCCAGTCTCCTCAGGATGAAGTTATTTATTTATTTTTTGCAAATGCTTTTATACTGGTTTATGTAATCATATTTGGCGATGCAGCATATCATTTTTCTTTTCTTAAAAAAAGATGCCTCACCATTATTCTTGCTTTGTTCAATAACCCAAAGTTGTAACTCTGATATCTTTTTCCATGAAATGTTTTACTAACATGTTTTACTCCCACTATTTTTTTTAAAATTCTCTTATTTCTCTCCTGTCTTAACTTAGATATCAAAAGCATTCAACCCATACATTTTGGGACACAGAGATAGAATCATACTGTAGGTACAACATGGCATGTGTAAACCTTACTAAGTCTCTATCGATCAATTGCAAGATGATCTTCATGTGATCTTACATTTGCTTTATCAAAGTTGGCACTTGATGTCCTCTGTTCAGCAACTGTCGTATTAGAATCTCAAATTGCTTTTTGGATAAGGTCTTCACTTCCTTAAAAACCAAAGCCATATGGGAAAAATTGTCGACCAAAATATCTTGCAGATATCAGAGGCTCGGATGTTTAAATATTGTAGAGATAAAATAAATAGTATTATAAATTATCATTCATTTTGAAATGTTTCTCTTTTACTGTAAATTCAGACAATACAGTATATTGTGCTGGCCTTATCTCATTTTAGAGACAGGTGATTTTAACATGGATAATATTTTACAAGCTGTTTATATTATGTTGCTCGGTAGTGCCTGTGATAAATGAATTCTCCAAAATGGACTGGGTTTCTATACAATAAACTATTTCTCAGTGAGACTGGAGAGATCCTTTCCTTTTATTTATTTTAGAGAGCCAAAAATTCAGCTCAAGAGAGTAGGAGAGTTTAATCCAGGTTTCAGTGCATTTTAGACAGCTGGAGAGATTTTTCCAATGCATTTTTCCAATACAGTCCTAGGCTGCATCAACAGAGGGATAGTATCAATAACAGACGAAGTCTTAGTACTGCTTTATATTGATCCAGTAAGACCACATTTGGAACACTTTGTATTCTGTATTGGTCACCATGCTCCAAAAAAGATGTTGAGAGTGTAGAAGAACAACCAAGGTATTTGTTACAGAAAGAGTCAAAAGCATATGATGAATAGTTTCAAGAACTAGTATCAGAGGTGGTATTCAGCAGGTTCTGACCAGTTCTAGAAAACTGGTAGCTGATATTTTGAGTAGTTCTTTTTTGTTTGTTTGGATATTTTGTATCCTTTAATTATTATACAAATATATGCACACACACTGAATGCTTATACATACATACATACATACATACATACATACATACATACATACATACATATATACATACACATACATGCATAAATACATACATATATACATACATACATATATACCAACCGTGTTTTTGAAGTATAAGACGCACCGGAGTATAAGACGCATCAAGATTTTGAAGAGGCAATTTTTTTAAAAAAGTTTTTTCACTCTGCAGACCTCCCAAAAATGATCCAGTTTTCATTTAAATAAAAGTGCATGAATAGCCTTTAGGAGGCTTATAGAGTGTTCTTGGGGGCTGGGGGGGCCAAAATGAGCAAAAAACGGCCCATTCTTCACTCATTTCTACACTCCCCAGTACCCGGGAGCACTCTATAACCCTCCTAAAGGCTATGCATGGCCATTTTGGTGAAGGGGGCGCGGTTTCAGGAGGCCAAAAATGCTGTATTCAGTGTATAAGATGCACCCAGATTTGCTCCCTCTTTTTTGAGGGGAAAAGGTGCCTCATACTCTGAAAAATACAGTACATATATACATACATACAGTGGTGGGATCCCACACCTGCATATATACAGACAGACAGACAGACATAGACATGGACATGAACATGGACATGGACATACATAGACATAGACATAGACAAGAACTTACCAATTGCAGTGATTCACTTAAGCACTATGGCCAGAATTTTGGCTCAATTGTGCTTGTAAGTTGAATACTCCCTATACAGTTTTTATAAATATGAGAATAACAATCTCCATTACTATTGTAAATGTATTATGTTCATTTATGAAATTTATATAGTAAATCAGTAGACGTTTGGTTTAAATATATGGAGAATAGAATAGAATAGAATAGAATAGAATAGAATAGAATTCTTTATTGGCCAAGTGTGATTGGAGACACAAGGAATTTGTCTTTGGTGCACATGCTGTCAGTGTACATAAAAGAAAAGATACATTCATCACAAATCATAACTTACAACAATGATATGGGATACAAATAGGCCATCAAAGCACATTAGGAAACAATCAATATAAATCGTAAGGATACAAGCAACAAAGTTACAATTATACAGTCATAAATGGGAGGCGATGGGTGATAGGAACGATGAGAAGATTAATAGTAATAGTAATAGTAATGCAGACTTGGTAAATAGTTTGACAGTGTTGAGAGAATTATTTGTTTAGCAAATTGATGGCGTTCGAGAAAAAACTGTCCTTATGTCTAGTTGTTCTGGTGTGCAGTGCTCTATAGCGTCAGTTTGAGGGTATGAGTTGAAACAGTTAAAGATATGAATTATAGTGATTATAAAACTGATTATAAAAATCAGTTATCAATATGCTGATACTACCTATTTTCTTCTTTATTAAGATATTACAGGATTCTACTTCATATATATTGATACCACAAAAACTATTTAATAAAGGTTAGTTGCTTTCACTTTATCATGGGAGATGCCATTCTGGAATTAGAATATTAACTAATTTCTTCTGTAGAATTTGTGCTGACTAATTTACTCCCAGCTTTCAAGTGCAGAGTTAAAATAATATTCTGTGCTTGAGAGGAACTGTTATTAGTCTGTCAATACTTAATTGTACCTGGCTTGTGTTTCTCTTTTTTAAAAGTTTTTTTGTTTATTTAATTGTTTGTTTGTTTGTTTGGCCAATTCTTTCCTATTGCTGTAGAACGGTCTTTCCATTTGCACACTGCTTTGTGACTAAAAAAACAAAATAAAAAAACAAAGACAGAAAAATTGTATATGTGCAGTAATTGCTACAGAAATGTTTCTGGTATATCTTCTTTCCAATTTGGAAGCAATATTTTCCAGTTACTAAGTAAAGGTAAAGGTTCCGCTTGCACATGTGTGCTAGTTGTTCCTAATGCTAAGAGACGGTGCTCATCTCCGTTTCAAAGCTGAAGAGCCAGTGCTGTCCAAAGACATCTCCGTGTCCATGTGGCCGGCATGACTAAATGCCAAACGCACATGGAATGCCGTTTTTCTACTTGCATTTTTACATGATTTCGAACTGCCAGGTTGGCAGAAGCTGGGACAAGTAACGGGAGCTCACTCCATTATGTGGTGCTAGGGATTCAAACCGCCGAACTGCCAGCCTTTCTGATTGACAAGCTCAGCTTCTTAGCCACTGAGCCCCCCCAGCCCTTTTCAGTTATTAGACATTCACAAAAATCAGAAGCTGCTAAAAAGGAAGAAATGTTTATCTATATAAGTTTGCAACCACTATTTTCTCTGCCAAGCCCTGTTGTGCTGCCATATCATGATGTGGAGGTTCCCGAGAGGGATGAGTGAAAATCATGGATGTCCAAAGTATATAATTCCAGCAGGGGCTCCCAAGACATGGAGATCACCCCAGCTGCCCAACTAAAGCAGGCAGGCACTTATATTGGGCAGCAGAACAATCAGATGGATTGAGATGGATTGACAAGATAAAGTGATTGATGATATAGTGCTAAGTGACTGTCAATAAGCTTGTAAGTAAGTGCTGAAAATCTTTTTGAATACTAATGGTGTTTATGACATGACTGGGTTAAAGCTTTCAGGTTGCTTAGCTGCTGGTGTTGCAATACAGAGAAAGAAAGTCTGAATGTCAAGATTCAACTGCTTTTCTTTTCTTTCAAACCTTAATGCTTTTCAACTTGCCAAAAAACTGGGAGAAGGGGAAATAGAACACTAAGAATGTGTGCATGGCCCATGAGAGCTTGGCAACCATCAAGGTCACCACTGCAAGTGCTTGAGAAAGAGATGGACTGTTCCCATAACAAGAGAACATCTCATAATTGGACAATGTGATCATCCAGAGATGGGGAGAAAGGGAAGTTATTGTTTAATTAAGCAAGCATTCGCATGAGAAAACCAGAGCTGGTTTTGATTCTTCAGTACCAAAATGATGTATCCAATAAAGTGTTACTTTTGGGAATTCAAAGCTCCCGAGAGTGTTTACTTATTTTGGGTTCACTAGTCGGACAGTTGACACTGAAGTTATAAAAAGTGAATAACCATGGGAAATTGAAACATAAGAAGCACGAACGTGGAAAAGCTCAACACAATGAATGGTTTTATTGAATTGATTCACATTGACATGTTAGGCATCAATGAACTGAGGTGGATGGGAATTGGATATTTTCAGATGCAAAGTGTTCTGACCCAACTCCCTAAACACGACAAATCCTTTGTAATCAATCAACAATTCTTTTATTAGGAATGCCAGCAGCCCCGGCAAAAAGTTTCTCTCTCACTGCAGGCTAACAAGCCTGTCTGGCAGGGAGATGAATAGTTGTCTGCCACATTTTTCATCTCCGCCCCCTGCTTTTATCCCCAGGGCTAGGGTGGGGCTTTGCTAGCAGTGGTGGCTCTTCCACCCCAAGGATTGGCCAACATATTTCCACTGGTCTCCTCTCCTCTGCCTTCTGAACAGGCACTGGACTCAGCTGTTCCTCTTCTTCTTCATCAGCCATCTCCAGACCTGGGGGCTGTTGACTCTCCATCTGAGGGCTGACGGATGGCCCAGGCTCCACTTCTGTCTCTCTCTCTCTGACAGCTCCATTCCCTCTTCCCCCTCAGAGCTCTCAGGTTGCCTTGATGTTGACCCTGACTCCTACACTTCCTCCTCATCTGATTCAGATGCTGGAGGGTGCCAGCGGCCAACAGGCCACAACACAAAGTCACACTGTTTATTTTCCAGGATTTGAACAATAAAGAAGGAATGGCATTGCTTTCATAGTTAGGAATTATATACCAAGATCAATACTTAGCTGAAAAACAACTGGGTTCATGTTCCAACTACTGATGAATAAGAGGAGGATACCAATGAGTTTTATGATCAAATGCAAACTGAAATTGATATAACATGCAAGAAGATATGCTACTTGTTCCTGGAGTTGCAAATATTATGACAGAAATGTTGGGAGTCACAAAATGTTGGAGTTGAAGTATTATGGAGGAAAATGTACATGACATGTTTGGCCTGGGAAATGAAACATCTAATAACTTACCAATTTCTTCTAATCCTTACAATTACAATTGACTTCCAACAACTCAAACAATTCCTTATACCAGGGGTGTCAAAGTCGATTTCATTGAGGGCCAAATCAGGGTTGTGTTTCATCTTTGGGGGGGGGTGCATGGGGGCATGGCCAGGGTGGGAGTAACCAGCTCAGTGTCTCTAGTGTCAGGGGAGCCTGTGGTTACCTGAGCACTCTGCCAGCGAAAACGGGGTCCTGAGCTCTGTTTTTGGCTGCAATGGCCGCCGGCAACCCTCTGCCAGTGAAAATACATGCAGCCCTCCTGAGCTCCATTTTCACTGGCAAAGGCACCCTGGGCCAGTTTCAAGAGCAGCCCCACAGGCCAGATCTGAGCACCCCATACAGATCTAAGATCTAAGCATCCCAGGCCAGATGCAGCCCACGGGCCTTGAGTTTGACCGTGGCCCAACAATACCACGCTCGTCAAAATAGTGGCGAGAAAACCGCGTCGCTAAAGCCGCAACGTCATCACCGCAACGTCATCACCGTGGCGACAACAGCGCAGCGACAGAAGGGCGCTTTAAAACAGCGCGGGCGGCAGAAAGCCGATTTAAATTAAGGAAAGGGGTTTGGTTTAGGGTTAGGTTTAGGGTTAGGGTTAGGGTTAGGGTTAGGGTTAGGGTTAGGGTTAGGGTGCTGAGTGCTTCGGAAGGCGCGGATTTGCCCTCCGCGGTTATGTCATCGCGCTAGGGTCGCCTTTTTCCTTAGCGCTTCGGACGGCGTGGATTTGCCCTCCGCACTTATGTCGGCGCGGATAAGGGCTTCGCGGTTTTGTCGGTGAACCGAGTTTGACACCCCTGCCTTATACAATATATGAACATCACCAGATGTTAGATACAGAAATAAAATTGACTATGTTATTGTTAGAAGGAGCGGAAGAGTTCATATGTAGCATCAAAGACACAGCATGGTGCTGAGTGTTGAATAGATCATGAGCTGCTCATGTGCAAGTTTCAAGTTGTTAAAGAACAAGAAGAAAACCAATCAGTTTTCACTATATGATCTTTAACAGATACCTATCATTTTCAAGGAGAACATCATAAATAGTTTTAAAATCCTGAACCTGATTGATTGGGAACCAAAGGAGCTGATTAACCAACTATTATAGGGGTATATAAAAAGAGACATACAAAAATCAAAACGTCGGAACAAATCATAGAAATTGCCAAGAAGATAAGACAAGCAAAAGCCAAGAAACTCAAACATTTCAGGAAGGAATTTAATGAAGCATTTTAGAAAGCTGTCAAAAAAAAAAAAAAACCAGAAGAAGAGTTATTACAACCACATCTGTAAAGATATCAAAGGTGGAAATAGTCACGGAAAAGCAAGAAAAGTCTTCCAAAGGATCTTTATACTCAGAAAGTTGTTTCAATCTTGACTTGGTATGCTAAAAGATCCCAATTGATAGATTCTTACTGACTTTAAAAAGACCAAAGTAAGATGGAGTATAAGACACATCTTTTTTCCTCTAAAAAGAGGCTGAAAATCTGAGTGCGGCTTATACAGCAAATACAGCAATTTTTGCCTCCTGAGGCCCCGCCCCTTCACCAAAATGGCTGCGCATGGAGGCTTATGCATGCCTTATGGAGGCTTTCAGACAGTTCCTGAGGGCTGGGGAGGGCAGAAATGAGCAAAAAACGGGCCGTTATTTTCCTCCCCATCCCCAGCAACTCTCTATAAGCCTCCATAAGGCTATGCATGCATTTTTTTTGACAAAATCCCCCCCCCCAGGAGCACTCTGCAAGCCACCCCAAGGCTATTCATGCCTTTTTAAAAAAAAAACGGGCCCATTTTCACAAAAAAACGGGCCATTTGGGAGAGGTTTGCAGAGTGGAAAAACTTTTTTCCCCCTTTCTGAAAGCTGCTTAGTAGAGTGGTTGATGAGAATTACATTGCTCAAGTGCTGTCCCAGCAGAAACAAAGTTTTAGGTGCTACAAGTTGTCAGCTATTTCCTTCTCCAGCACATGGATAAATACACCTGGAAACATCTAGCTACCAACCTACCTACTCTCTCTCTTTCTCCCTATCTACTGTATTTCTCTCTATCTATCTCTATTTCTCTCTCTCTATCCCTCTACCTACCTAGCTAGCTACATGCTCTCTCTCCCTACTTACCTACCTACTGTATTTCTCTCTCTCTCTCTCTCTCTTTATCCCTTTATCTACCTACCTACCTACCTACCTACCTACCTACCTACCTACCTACCTACCTAACTTCTCTCTCTTGCTGCCTACCTACTTACTATTTTTCTCTCTTTTTCTCTCCCTCTCTATCCCTCTATCTACCTATCTACTTTTTTTTAAAAAATTGCCTCTTAAAAACCTTGGTGCATCTTATACTCTGGTGCATCTTATAATCTGAAAAATATGGTATATTCTGAAATATTGCATGGTAAACATTTCAATATCTGAGATACTTTAGATAATATTACTTACTTACAAAAGCCTATATTGTCTAGAAGACAAACAGGTTTAAAAACAGCTTTTACGCATGGGCTGTCAGACTCCTAAACACAATATAGCACCACAAACAGCTTAATATGACAAATTTCACTGGTGCCAGTGTTGTGTGAAATATGTATATACAATGCTATAAGATCATACACCAGAGTAATATACTTCTTGCACAGAATATAACATATATATGGAAACGTATGACTAGTATTTTTCCCTAACTACTTGTATAAGGATTATTCTTTATATTATTCATGATGTCTTGTATTCTTGTATGGACTGCACCAGTAGAGGCTAAACCAATTTAGTTGCATACATGATGCACAATGACAATAAAGGCTTTGACTTTGAAAAGGTGAGCTTAGATCAGTATTCTGGCCATGACCAAATCAAAAGGGTACAGGAACTGAAGGTATATCTACAAAAATATAATGAAAACAGAAAAAGAATCGGTAAACATTTTAACAATATGCCAGCAACTCTAAATTACAACACATTGGGAATCGGGTTAGAAGATATCAATTAATGCAACATTATTAAAGAAAGGAGACTTAACAACCTAGCATACAGTATCCTAAATTTTACATGTTTGCAGAATAGTGCCTAAGATCATCTAACAGAGATTAGAGTGGAAAAGAAAAAGCTAGATTTTTCAAACTGGCTTTAGAAAAAGTCGAGAACCTCATGATTGCTGATGTACTGTCAAAGAATTCCAAAATAAAGCAATATATGCTTTGTTGATTATAGAAAGGTCTTCAGTTGTTTTGGTTATTTCAAGTTATAGAAAGTTCTTAAAAATAGATATACCAGGATAGTTCATTGCTCTCATGCAAAATATATGCAGTACACAATATATTCTGAAAATGATGAAAACAACTGCTTCCAGTTGGCAAAATGAAATTGGAGATTCTTTGTATTTCTTTGTTTTCAGTGTTGGTATCTTTTTGATGGCTAACTATTTTTCTTCCACTATTCCTGTAGCTACAGGCTGTGTTTTTTAAGCCAACAGTATTGAGTGCTACAGCCTATTTGCCAGTAAATTTCAGGAACTCCAACACATAGCATAGTCCTTGTTGACCTGAGCAATGACTCGTCCATGAGTACGAGTTTCTGTGAGCTAATCTCACCATATTGTTTATGAAATAAACATTTTATCTGGTTCCTTTGATGGGAACTAACCAATATTGTTGGACTTCTGGCATAGCTCATATTACTACATACATAAGAATGAGGTCACAGCTGCCAGTTCTTTAGCTGGTGTTGGTTTTCAGTTGCATTAATTTCCTCCTAGCAACTAGGATGCCATTATTAGCAACATAGTAGTAGATCTGAGCAATGTGGCCTTTGCAATTGGCTGATGGAAATTTTCTCAATATGCAGATTTTTTAAAGCATTGTCCAAGACTTTTTTCATTATGGAACCCAGTGTGCCAATAACCAGTGGGATCATCACTGTTTGTTTATACAATAGTTTAATAATAATAATAATAATTTTCAGGAGGAGCAGATTTACTATCACCCAGATACTGAAATTATCAATATCCCTTCTCAGAGCTTTTGCCAATTGGGACAGTAATGCTTGTTGATTTTGTCAATCCATCTTGTTTTAGGTGTGTTTCCTGGATGTTTTTTTATCAAGTGGGGAGCCATTCTATGATTACCTTGATCCACCTACTATTAGTTGTTTTGTTACGTGACCAGCCCATTTCCATTTCAATTCTTTTACAACTTGATGATTTAATATACGTACTTTCATTTGGCCTCTAAACCATGGCTCTATCTTGTCTTGTAATTCTGAACATATATCTTTCCACAGCTCTTTGCATTACTCATAGCTTGTGTATCGATTGTGAGGTTAGTGTGTGCATGCGTGCGTATGCTGTGCGCCAGCGGAGCCTGTGGCAGACTCAGACAGTGAGGAGGTTGCGAAGAAACGTGGGCCAGTCCTGGAGTCTGAGGAAGGCTCTGATAAGTGCTCTGTGTCAGAGGCAGCGATGAAGCCAGGGCTGCCCAACAGTTATCAGCTGCCTTCAGAGTCAGAGATCAGTGGGGCAGAAGAACAGCTGGAGCCTGTTCCTGATATGCACATATGCAGAGCTGCCAGAAGAAAGAAACAGTTAAGGAACAAAGGCCAACTTGGGAGTAAAGGCACAGGTGGATGGTGAATGGCCCCTCCAATAGGGAATAAAGAGGAGCAAACGGGGAGTAGAGTTTGCAGGAAACAATTAGTTTGCTTAATTGGTTTGTGACTTTCAGAGATTCCTTGCCAAGGACTTTTTTGTACAGCTTTGTGTTGAGCCGAGGTGGTGCAGTGGTTAGAGTGCAGTACTGCAGCCACTTCAGCTGACTGCTAACTGCAGTTCGGCAGTTCAAATCTCACCGGCTCAGGGTTGACTCAGCCTTCCATCCTTCTGAGGTGGGTAAAATGAGGAACCAGACTGTAGGGGCAATATGCTGACTCTGTAAACTGCTTAGAGAGGGCTGAAAGCCCTATGAAGCGGTATATAAGTCTAACTGCTATTGCTATTGCTATTTTGAAGATATCGGCCTGGAAGATATCGGCCTCTAAGCCAGATAAGGTCTGTGATTGTGCATTCATCCTTGAAAAACTTTTGCTGTGACTTTGCTGGATGTAAATGAGTGGAATTCACATTAGCTTAATAAAAAGGGTTTTTTGGGACAAGGAGTATGCTTCCTGGTGGTGGGGAAGCCTAGATCAGAACAGTGTACACCTATACATATGCATATAGACAAGTCTGTGTATGTCTATATTGCATGCAAGAGAATTAGGGAGATGTGAGATCATAACAATAGGCAGTACTATCCCAATTTTTCTGTGGTTGCCAGCATATCCTGTAAACTGTCAAAATACTGATTTCTTTTTCTGTGCACTTGACCCTGCAGAGGAAATTGCTTATCTGACAAGAGCATAGTGAATGCACTTCTAGAGTGCTAAGTCCCAATGAAGCAAATGGAACACAATCTGCCTGGTGTGTTGTGAGCAAAAAGTCACAGTCATGGCTAAAAACTAGACTGAAAATTTCAACATTGCCTAGCAGATCAAGGGATTTACATACTGTTTCCTTGTGTAGATAATGGAATACATAAATGTAATCCATTAACTGAATTGCAGGGTTTTAATCTCCCATAGCAATCCATTTATAGTCTAATTGATCTTTGCTGCAAAATGAAAACACATTGGCTGGTGGGATAAAAACCAACAACAAAACAACGGGTTGATTTATTTAAGGCAGTTGATGAAATGCAGCCCTCTAGTGCTGATAGCAGAGATGGATTTCCTGAAACAGAACCCAATTGCTAGAATCTGCAGTAAAAATCCTTGCAATTGTTGTCATTATATAGACTAAGAGCCTTCCTGTTGCTGACAAGCTATGGCTCATGACTCGAATGAGCCCAACTTCATTGTCTAGCAGTTCTTCAAGTTATGTTTCTAAATCTGGTCGCAAATATTTTTTTTACTGTACATTTTGTACCACCAATTTTAATAAAATTAAGTTCTAAAACAGACTGGCTTCCTATCTTTGAGAGCCAGTTTGATTTAGTGGTTAAGGCAAAAAGCAGGAAACTGTGAGTTTGTGTCCTGCAATAGCTACAAGAACCAGCTGAATGATTTGAGGCCAGGCAGCCTCTCTCAGTCTAACTCACCTCACAAGACTATTGTTGAGGGGGAAAATAAGAGGAGGGAGGTTAATTGGATATGTTTACTGCTTTGAGTTATTTCTAAAGGTAAAGGTTCCCCTCGCACATATGTGTTAGTTGTTCCCAACTCTAGGGGGCAGTGCTCATCTCCGTTTCAAAGCAGAAGAGCCAGCGCTATCCGAAGATGTCCCGTGGTCGTGTGGCCAGCATGACTAAATGCCGAAGGTGCACAGAACACTGTTACCTTCCCACCAAAGGTGATTCCTATTTTTCTACTTGCATTTTTACGTGCTTTTAAACTGTTAGGTTGGCAGAAGCTGGGACAAGTAACGGGAGTTCACTCTGTTACGTAGCACTAGGGATTCAAACCGCTGAACTGCTGAACTGATTGACAAGCTCAGTGTCAAATAAGTTATTTGTAACAAATAATAAAGGTGAGAGACAAATTTGCTATTTTGCTCAATTTTTTTTCAACTTTGCAAAAGACTTAAAAATTTTAGACATCGGACACTTCTATACAGCCATGATAGATCCCATATTGATTGCAGCTGAAATGTTATATACTATAACAATGGATTAGCAGCCCATCAGTATGATTAGGAGGGTGCACACTTTTTGAACCGGATTTCAAAATACTGGGGAAAATCCCATTTGCGAAAATTCCACTTAGGGTTAGGGTTAGCTCTCCTTGAACCCATAGAGCAAAATGGACATCATCAATGGATTAGGAGCCAGTTGGTATGGTTAGGACAGTGTACACCTTTTTAGCTGGATTTATATACATTTCCTGGCAAAATACATGGGAAAATCCCATTCAGGAAATTTCCACTTAGGGTTAGGGTTAGCTCTCTTTGAACTCGTAGACAAAAATGGATATCATCAATGGATTAGGAGCCAGTTGGTATGGTTAGGAGGGTGCACACCTTTTGAGCTGAATTTATGTACATTTTCTCTTAAAATACATGGGAAATCCCATTCAGGAAAATTGCACTTCGGGTTAGGGTAAGCTCTCCTTGAATTCATACAGCAACATGGACATCATCAATGGATTAGGAGCCAGTCGGTATGGTTAGGAGGGTGTACACCTTTTGAGCCGGATTTATGTAGTGGCGAAGACGCTGAGTTTGTCGATCAGAAAGGTCAGCAGTTCGGCGGTTCGAATCCCTAGTGCCACATAACAGAATGAGCTCCCGTTACTTGTCCCAGCTCCTGCCAACCTAGCAGTTTGAAAGCATGTAAAAATGGAAGTAGAAAACTGGGGACCACTTTGGTGGGAAGGTTACAGTGTTCTGTGTTCCTTCGGTATTTAGTCATGCTAGCCACATGACTACGGAGACATCTTCAGATAGCATTGGCTTTTCGGCTTTGAAACAGAGATGAGCACTGCCCCCCTCCAGAGTCGGGAATGATTAGCGTATATGTGCAATGGGAACCTTTACCTTTACCTTAAATAAATAAGTACTAATCCTTCCCCTAATGAGGTTGTGGGGCTTATGTACTCTGAAGAACATGATAGCATGCCAGAGATTCAACAAACAAATTTATCATCTGAGATTACAAATCCAGTCTGATGAGAATATCCAAAAACAATGTAACAGCTTGAACATGATTAGCATTGACAAAACCGCATCAGTCAATTGTAAAAGGCATCTCTAGTTAGAACAGCTTACAACCTGCATTCTGATATCTTTAGCACCAATAACATCCGCTTATCCCACATTCTTGGGAAGGGACTCAATAAGTGGATAAAAATGTCAAATCCATCTAAACATCTGGATAATTGTGACACAAACTACAAACAGCACATACTAAAATGATTACCAATACAATGGTGGCCCTTTCTTTAATTGTGAGGTTGTTCTTATGCTTTGCACAAGAAGCATGTGACCTGAAGAACATAATCAGAAAGAGATTAATCAAGGTTATAGAATTTTAATTACTGATAGAAAGAAAGGCAAGTGACAAAATTAATTGAAGTTTCCACTTAAACAATTCAGGAAAACCTCTTGAAGGTACTTTAAATACGTGGGTATTTAAAGAATACTGAAATAGCTATATTCATAGAAGCTACAGCTGGTTTTTAATATGCCCTATGTTGTAATAGTTGCTGCAGTTACAAGTTGTAACTATTTTTTCCCAATAAAGATAATGGGCATTTCCATCTTTCAATTGGCCTGCAGTGTTTCATTTCATTTTGCGTGTTCAGTGAAATGTATCTGCCTTCATTTAAATAGCATAGATGCCATAAAACCTTCTCTCCAATACATACAAAAGATGATTAGAGGGCGGGAAACTAAAACATATACTGAACGGTTGCAGGAACTGGGTATATCTAGTCTAATGAAGAGAAGGACTAGGGGTGACATGATAGAGTCTTCTAATAATTGAAGGGTTATCACAAAGAAGAATGGGTCAACCTATTCTTCAAACTACTTGAGGTCAATATATGAGATAGTGGATGGAAACTAATCAAAGAGAGATCCAATCTACAATTAAGGAGGAATTTCCTGTCAGTGAGAACAATTAATCAGTGGAAGAAATTGCGGGTTGTTCCAACACTGGATGTTTTTAAGAAAAGAGTGGACAATCATTTGTCTGAAATGGTAGAGAGCTTCCTGCTTGATTGGAGGATTGGTCTAGTAGACCTCCAAGGTCCTTTCCAGCTCTGTTATTCTACTACATTTAGCATTTAAGCACTAGATAGGAAGAAAGAGGAAGACCATCAATTGGTAAGAAGACAAGAGAAAGATTATGGAGTAGCTGATTACGTGACAGAAAAATAACTCCTTATCCATCATAACAACATACAAGAAACTAGATATACTCCGTTTTCCTTCAAATTTTACTTTTATTCTAAGATTATTCTAATCTTCAATTTTATGAAATAGAGAAATAAAAGGAAATGTTGGAGGAAACTGTTTATCATCCTACCACCTAGGAAGTTGTGCCATCTCTTATGTTCTAGTTGTGGAACAATAAATGAGATGTGCCATAGGATGAATGGAACAAAAGATCCTGGAGGCAGGAGATGGAGAAAAAAGAGTTCTTTTCATTCAAACCTCTCAATTATCAGAAGTTCACAGGCCACTCAAAATTATGTTGCACTCTGGGGCACAAAAGTAAGTCTTCCCACAAATGTTAATTGGTCGAGATTGCTCATGTCGTTTGGCTTCTCTCTACCTTCACAATCACTGTCTGTTGCAAATTTACTTTCCTAAGTAAAAAAACTGAAGTTTCCTCAGGGACATAATGAAAGCAGTCTGAACAGAAACTGAATTTCTTGAGCGGTTCAGATATTTTAATATTTAAGATCTAGCATTCCCTTTGAACCCTTCTTGTATAATTCTTAGAGAGTCACATTAGTGCCTCAATGTTATACAGCCCAGCCAGTTTAATCTAACAATAAAATGAAAGTTATTGAGGCTTTATAGGACATTAAAAAATGAACTCTGAAAACCAGTTCTACTCGTCTCCAGTGATGTCAACATTTATTTTCCTACCACATTGCAAAACACAAACCTACCAAGGAGATTCCTTTATATGACAGAAGTTACAATACAGCAGGGGTGTCAAACTCAATTTCATTGAGAGCCGCATGAGGGTTGTCTTGGACATCAGTGGTGGGGGCTGGAGTCGATGGAGGAGCTCAACATAATTTGTGTTGGGATGCCTGTGGTGGCCCGAATCCTCTGCCAGAGAAAATGACCTCCTGAGCTCTGTTTTCAGCTGCAGCGGCCTCCTCAACCCTCTGCCAGTAAAAACGGAGCTCCATTTTCACTGGCAGAGGCACCACAGGCCAGTCCCTCATTGTTTCCAGGGCAGCCCCATGGGCCAGATCTAAGTACCCAATGGGCTGGATTCCCCCCCCCCCCGGGCCTTGAGTTTGACACCCCTGCGATACAGCAACTTTAAAGGCATCATCATTTTAAAGGCCCATTATCTTCAAGTAATCTAAATCTCTTAACTGACCCATATTTGGTTTAAGAGAAGTAACAGAATAGCATGATTTGTGACAGGTTTGTGTTATAACAAGAGAAAGCTAAAGCTACAGCACTTGTACAAATTGTTCCTGTCGTTATTGTTAGTAACACATGTTGTAACATGGCCTGCTATAATAAAACTACAGTATGTATCATATTTTAGTTGGAGCCAAAGTCAATGACTTCACTGAAAAATGCCAGTTAAAGATTCAACAGTTCAGAGGTACCAAACACAAGCAAGCACTAATGATTCTGTGGAAATCTGATGGCTTCAACCAACCCCTAGTTGCAAACCAAGTGAACAGTCATTGTGTTCTCAACTGCTTAGGATCATACCACTCACTATTGAAATTCACATTTTCAGGTCTTTCGGCAAAGATAGCATAAAAATTGCTAAGATATCTGTCATAGTATATGACTTCACCGGCTTCCACCTTTCGAATGAAATCCATCAAAAGTATTTACATTCATCTCTACAGATTCTAAGACAGTAGAGTTCTCAGCACGATGAATATAATATAAATTATTGAAATGATTTTAGGAAAATAAATGAAAAATCATTCCAGCAACAGCTGTTAAGGGTTGGGATTTTAATTTAATTTTAGCTTTTAATATGTAAAAAAAAATCATTTGCAATCATATATTTTAGCAAAATACATATATAAAATACAGTAATCATATCAGTTTGATACAACTCCTCTAATATTAACAGTAAGTATATTTGGCAGGATGTGTTTTTGTATCTTCCTTGTCACTACTGCAAACAATGCAACTTGTTTTATACATATTTGTCTTCATCAGACAACAAAACACAGATTAGCAGCTGTATATAATGTAATAATGTAACATGTTACATGTTACATGTAAATTCTTCTTCAAAGAATTGTTAACACTTAGCTAATATAATTTCGGTGTGATACTATTTAAATAGATGTTAAAAAGCATTGAATTATTTTAACTGAAAGTTGGAATGTCATTTGACTAATTTCACTTAATCCATGCTACAACTGAAAGTCATCAGTCATATTGGGGAGGGAAATTGTTTGAAGGAATTGTAGGAGATATCAGAACATTATCAGAACCCAATCAGGACAGGAACAATATTTTGAAGAACAAACTGTTGCCTACTACCATTCTTCCTCTATGTTTTATCCCATAGAGGGGAAGAAATGGTGAACTAAAGATAGATTCACTAATAACAGAGTCGATGATGGCAATTGCGTGAAGAGCCCTCGACAGAAGAGTAATTTGTTCCATTTTCAATTACTAAAATTGTTTATACTTGTTGTGATGAAAGGGGAAGTCTTTTCTTTATATATTTATTTTTGTTTTGTTTATGATATTTTTTGTTCCTTTTCTATTTCCCCGGACTTTCTATTTTTATGTATTAGCCTTTTATCTTTTTTAGTTTGTATTATTTTATTATTGTTATATGCATAATTTCCAATAAAATGTACTGTTATTAAAGATCACCGCAGATGGGGACTGCAGCCAAGAAATTAAAAGAGACTTGCTCCTGGGGAGGAAAGCTATGGCAAATCTAGACAGCATACTAAAAAGCAGAGACATCACCCTGCCAACAAACGTGTGTATAGTCCAGGCTATGGTTTTCCAAGTTGCAATGTATGGCTGAGAAAGTTGGACCATAAGAAAGGCTGCACGCCAAAGAATTGAGGCCTTTGAACTATGGTGCTGGAGAAGACTCCTGCAAGTCCCTTGGACTGCAAGGTGATCAAACCGGTCAGTCCTAGAGAAGATCAACCTTGACTGCTCTTTAGAAGGCCAGATCCTGAAGATGAAACTCAAATACTTTGACCACCTAATGAGAAGGAAGGGCTCACTGGGAAAGTGGGAAAATGCTGGGAAAGATGTAGGGCAAAAGAAGAAGGGGGCGACAGAGAATGAGGTGGCTGGATGGAGTCACCAAAGCAGTCAGCGTGAACTTAAATGGACTCCAGAGGATGGTAGCGGACAGGAAGGCCTGGAGCAATGTTGTCCACGGGATTGCAATGGGTCGGACATGACTTCGCAACTAAAAATGACATTATTAAATATAAAATTCTACCACACAGTGGTGATGGAAATGGAGTGGAAGGTTCTATCCAGTGTTTCAAGCCTGGGATAAATAATTATGTGGTTTCCAGATCATGGATCTCCATCAGCCCCAGCCAGTATAGACAAAAGGGACATCTAGTCTAACAACAGCAAGAAACAACAAATTCTACTTCTATTATAGACTATCTCTGAAATTCAAGAAGTATGGATAGTCCTGTAGTACATGTCTTAGTTGTGATGCAACAAAGTGAACAGTTTTTCGTACCATTTTTAATTTTAGTTAATACTACTTGGCTCATTGCAATGTACAGGCAGGCAGCTCATAAATTGGATTCTTGAGTTATATTCCAAAAGCAAAAATTCATTAAGAAGGCTCATCTCAGTTTTTAAAAATGTTGACATGCTCAATTCATATAATCTGTGCAGTTCCCCCCCTTTTTTAAAGTGTCTAATAAATGTGAAAGTCCATGATTCCTGTTTATTAATGAAGAAAGCAAATAATTCAGCTTTCTAACTAGTAGATACTAACTCTCAAAAAAATTTCCTTACTTAGATTGTTCTCCTCTCTTGCTCTTCATTTATTTCTATTTTATATAATTACCACAATATTCCCAGATAGTTTCCAAAACTGCAACAGCACTGTACTTGTATTCCATCTTAATAAACATCAGTGATAAGAAAATGAAATGTTCAGAACTGAAATTTACTGAAATCTCTCCTGACATAGATAATCTGCAATCAGAGCTGGTATTTAAAGCAGTGATTCTACAGGCCTATCTATCTATCTATAAATGGTTTGTGTGTGTGTGTGTGTGTGTGTGTGTGTGTGTGTGTGTGTGTGTGTGTGTGTGTGCGCGCGCGCGCGCCAACATAACTCTGGAATACCTCCAGCAATTTCAACCAAACTTGGTACACAAATGACTTACTTTCTGAAAAAAAGTGCTGTGGGATAAGACACTACCATACTGCCATAAAATGGCTTCTACTGTACAGTGCAGTAAAGTTGCAATGGTAACGGTTTCACAGTATTCCCCAAGGGGACTCCCTCTGGTAAGGGCGACAATCCAACATTAGAAATTATGTTTGGTCCAGACATTTTCAACATGGTGGTATCATTTTTCTTGACCCTTCTGGGGGCACAGGGAAAACATTTTTAACTAATTTAATTATCGCGGAAATCAGGGCTTTGGGAAAAGCTGCTCTTGCCATCACCTCTTCAGGAATTGTGGCAACATTAATGGAAAGAGGGAGGACAGCCCATTTCACACTTACATTGCCACTTATAATGCATTCCTTTTCCTGTCGAATGCAGGATTGGGATAAATAAATACCCTGGCAACAACAGGTTATCAGCTAGTATTAAAATATTCAAATGATGTAATTCCCCTAATTCAAATCTTTGTTCCATTTAAATCTTTCATAGCTACTTTATCATTAGTGTCAAGCCATATTATCAATATGGTTGCAAATTATATTACAGTAGTGTCGAGAAAGAGAACAAGACCCATCAACTGAGACTTGTACATATTACAATGTGGCAATCTGTAGCTCCTGTCAGCTTGTCAAATGTTGAATGCTGAAAAGCAATGGAATATTAGGCAGCCAATTAAGTAATCCTCTAGTAATTAAATACATGGACAATTTAATTTTGAGTATAAATTCACTGGAGATTATGCTACTGTATAAGGAAACAATCATCTAACCTAGATGGCTTTGGTGAGTATCCTCTTCTCAACATCTGGAGACATCTGGATTTTGGAATGGTGGGATAAGAAGGTGGAGCAAGTAATGGAAAATTGTTTCAAAAGTAGACGCTCTCAGGAACATCTTTCTCTGCAGTGATCCTCTGCTAGAGGAAAAAAAACTTAATTAAACTCTCTTGGACCTGACTTCTATTATATCGTGGGAAGCCCTCACCCTCCTAGAAGAATGAAATAGATTGGAAAATATTTAAAAAGGCAGAATATTATATTTCCCTAAAAGAGAAATGGAGAAACATGTTTTTAGAAGCTGGAAGCAGCCCCCAAGTTCTTCTTAATAGCCCACAGCAGATGCCAACACTTAAGAGATAAAGAGTTTATTGAAAGAGGAAGAGAAGTATATGGTTAGCTGTTGTGGCCCAGCAGGAGCTGTTGGAGCTGCCACCAGACTCCGACAGCGAGAGGCCCTATTAGTCGGCTCTGGAGGATGTGGAGGATCCTGGACAGGGTTCCGACTCCGAGCAGGGCGCAGAGAGGCTGGTTGGCCACCAGGAAGTGCCTGAGCCTTGGACCAGTGGGGAGGAAACAAGGGAGTGAGTTGTTCCTGGATATCCGGCATCGAAGAGCTAATAGGCATAAGGAACAGTTGTGCAGTTACAGGAGGTAATTGCACTCAACTGGTGGTCATTAGGCTCCCCTCCAGACTATAAAAAGACTACTTGTGCACACGCCCCTCTTTGCAGAAGTCAACGCATTGATTAGAAGTTGGAGAACTTTTGTAACTACCTTGGCAGGCTGGATTGCTGCCAAGGTTTGTCTGAGTTGCTGCCAAGGTCCTTATCTGTTTGTTATGCTTGGCTTTCAGCCACCGAAGTTTTGGTTTCTTGTTATTAAAGTACATTCCAGTTAAGCTTGTCTCGGTATTCGTTACTCGACAGAGGAGGGGGTCAGAACAGATAGCTATATTCATAAGCAAAGCAAATCCTGCAGGGAGAAATCCATTCAAGACAGGATAGTTTGAAACTCCCTGCAGCAAAGTCTGAACAAAGGCAGAATTGTAGGATTAGACGCAGTCCCTCACTCAAGATCCAACACAAGACATAAGTCATTAAACCACAATAGGAATTGCCTGACACCCTTTCAGAACACAAGTCCCTTCATTCCCATCCCAGAGCAGTCCAAGCTTCACCTGGGAGCTCAGATAAACAATAAGCCAGAGCTCAGACAAGCACCTAGGATTGGCATTTCCTCTTTTGCCTATAGAGCCAGCTATGGCCCCTACATAACCCCTGCATGATGCTATAGGAATCTGACAACAGCCAATAGAATATTAAACGGAATGTTCTTGCACAGGAACAGGAAGCTCAGATACAAAGCCCAAAGGTATAAAAACCCACCCACTCTCAACTCCATTTTTGTCAGCTGCACTAGAACGATAAACGCTGGTGGTTCTGTTCCTCATTAAACCATCTTTCCAATTAGTCTCCATGTTTCCAATGTCTTTCTCCCAGCTTGGAATTGAACCAGATGGATTGTTTCTTCCAACAATATTGCTAGATTCCAATGCATCTTCTTGGAAATCACTATATAAGGAAATACATGAAAATCCCATTTTGCAAGAGTTTGTTCGGTTGAATAGGACAGATCTTCCTAAAGGTATATATTTTGTAAAGATACATGATTCTATTTTGTCACCCTCATTTAAGGTCTTCCAATATGATCACGATCTGTCACAAATTCTCCCCCCCCCCTTTCTAATTCAGACCCAGAATTCAGATCTTACAATGGGCTGTAAGATTAGAGAAGAAATATTTATGGCTTCTCTGATACAGAAGATTGTTTAATTCTTTTAACAGTGATATGGTCTGTAATTTAATTCTGGGGGTTATTTTAAATCACTCCATAGCAGCTTGCGTATGTGTGTGCATATAAGATCTGCTTCTATCATAAAATAGTTCCACTTCAAATTTCATTAAAAAAAGGGGACAATCCATAATTCCTAAAAATGGTATTATTGGACAGATAATGACAGAGTCATATAACTGGGGAAGCCATCAAGTCTAACCTTCTGTTCTGTGCAGGAAATTAAACCATCAAGTCTAACCTTCTGTTCTGTGCAGAAACCCAGAAGCACATATATAGGCAGAAGGTTTTTTCACCTCTGTGAAAAACACATCCATCAACAGACTAATTTGTTGCATTCTTAAGCTTCTGAAGACTTAAAAAATCAACCAGAGCCTATTTCTCTTATTCCTGTAATTCCCTATATCAGGAGTGTCAAACTCGATTTCATTGAAGGCCACATCAAGGTTGTGTTTGACCTCATGGGGAGGCGTGGCCAGGCGACATGGCCAGCTCAACGTCACTCATCAAGGCTCCGTTTTTGGTTGTGACAGCCTCCTGCAGCCCTCTACCAGTGAAAATGGAGTGTGGGGGCCCCGCACACTGCCCACCTTTGGCCATGATGGCCTCCTGCAGCCCTCTGTCCATGAAACAAAGCTCGGGAGAGGCTGGCAGAGGGTTGCAGGAGGCCATTATGGCCAAAAACGGAGCCTGAGAAAGCCACGTGCGGCCCTCCTGAGCTCCGTTTTTGCTGACAGAGGCACCACGGGCTGGTACTTTGCTGTTTCCAGGGCAGCCCATGGGCCAGAGGTAAGCAGCCCATGGGACGGATATGGCCTGCGGGCCTTGAATTTGATACCTATATGATACTCTGTAGAGTAGGGGAAAAGGCGGTTCTGAACAGTGTCCCAGAATTCTCCAGCCAGCATGATACAGGTAGCTCTCAATGTATGACCACAACTAAGTCCAAAATGTATGTTGCTAAATGAGACATTTGTTAAATCAGTTTTGCCCCACTTTATGACTTTTTTGCCACAGTGAATCACTGCATTTGTTAAATTAGTAATAGTTTATATCCGGGATGGCGAACCTATGGCACGTGTGTCACAGGTGGCACACGGAGCCATTTGTCAGGGCACACAAAGCGTTGCCCTGTCAGCTGGTCAGCACTCATGCGCAGGCTGGCCAGCTGACTTCAGCCTTTTTTGAGGCCATTTTTCACCCCAGGCTCCAGAGGCTTTATAGAAGCCTGGGGAGGGCAAACACAGCCTCCCCTGCTCCACCCCCAGAGGCCTTCTGGTGGCTTCAGGAGCTTCCCTGAGGTCTCCGGGGCACAAAAAAACAGCCCTTACAGGTAAACTGGAAGTTTGGGAACAATTTACCCATAGGGCAGGTTTTTTGCACTCCGGAGGCTTCAGCGAAGCTCCTGAAGCCTCCGGAGGGCCTCCAGGGGGGGTCGGGGGAGGCTGTTTTCGCCCTCCCCAGGCGCCTATAAAGCCTCTGTAGCCTGGGGAGGGCGAAAAAAGCATGCAAAAGAGATGCACGCTGGGGTTGTGCATTACATTATGGGTGTGGCATGCCCGTGAGCGAACCCCCTGAGCTCCCCCGCTTTTGTCACGCGAGCCAAAAAAAGGTTCACCATCACTGGTTTATATTATTAGTAATATTAATAGTATTAGTAACAGTTGATAAAAGAACCTGGCTTCCCCATTGACTTTTGCTCCTCAGATGGTCGACAAAGGTCATCACATGCCTCATCCCCGGACACTGCAACCGTCATAAATGTGGATCAGTTCTCAAGCATCTGAATGTAAATCACGCGACCATGGGGATGCTGCAACAGCCATCAGCGTGAAAAATGGTCAGAAGTCACCTTTTTTCAGCGCCCTTGTAACTCTAAATGGTTGCTAAGTAAACTGTTGTAAGTTTAGGACTACCTGTATTATTTAAGAAGGTATAAAAGTGAAGTTCATAACTTGGATGGGATTTTTAGTGCTTTGCAAAATTTCAGTAGTATACGCAATCTTCAACTTTCTCACTTGCAGTGCAATGTAGTGGTACTTCTACCAAACTTGGTTTTTCAGTGCTCTTGAATAAGTGGAGGTGCCTAATTGCTGGAAATGTGACCATGAATCTGGCACATATTACCATATGTGGTAGTCGTGCCAAAAAAACAAAAGAATATTGGCAGAAAATCCAAAAGTGTCTGATAGAGATAACCAAAGAGGAAATAGAATTCACACCGGAATTATTTCTTTTGGGAATTATAAATAATAAATATAACAAGGGGGTAATTTACTTAACAATACATATTATTACGGCACCAAGAATGGCCTTTGCCCAAAATTGGAAAAACAGGGAAACTCCACAAGAAGGGGAAATAATTAGGAAAATTCTGATCAGTGCTGAAATGGATAAATTGACGTGGGAATTGAAGAATAAAGACGATAAGATCTGGGATAAATTTTATTGATGGTTGGAACAAAAAAGGAAAGACCCAAAATAGGCAATGACTGACATTTATAGAATGGAGATTAGAATTATGTATGAAACTATAACAGTGAAAATGTATAAGATAAACACAAAGCAACATAGTTGGAAATATGATATTTCTATATTTGTAAATACGGAACAGATCAAATGTTAAAAAGCAGGGTGGTTATATTCTATAACTTTATATCTTAGCATGTATGGCATAGATTTTGCCAGGATGGTTATACTATGTTCAATATTTTAATTTGTGTTTAATAAAAAAACTTTTTATTAAAAAAAAAAGAATAAGTGGAATGGAAAGCAATTTGCTTGGAGGAAGTTTATCTGGGAAGTTCTGTAGTCCATGATATTAATATCCATATCAGAACTTGGGGCTACAAAGATGAGAAATTATATGCCCTATAAATACTGGAAACGTATTTCTAGAAAAAATGAATCATATATTCTGTACAATGTTCTCTGTAGGACCATTCATGGTAGACATATTGCATTTACATATTTATTTTGAATAAGTAACTTTGCTCTGGGATATATTTTCAATTTAAGTGTGTATTTGTGTGTGTGTATGTGTGTGTGTGTGTGTTTACACTGGACTGCATTGTTCTGGAGTGCCAATGTTGTTCCTGGGATATGTTGGAGCTACTCTCCTACCTGAGTCACAGCCCCCGAGTGCACCTACAATTACTGGCATCACTTTGGCCTTGACTTTCCACATCTTCTCCAATGTCTCTTACATGGCCATCTGGAACTGGAAGTCCCACAGAAAATCATTTGGTCCCACCCAAGTTGCAAAGATGCAGCATTATGTACCAATGGAGGAATGATTGGTGAAGATGATAGACCAGGGCTGTCAAACTCACAGCCCATGGACCAGATGCGTCATGCGCTGGGCCAAGCCCATGCACGGTTTAGTGAAAGGGGGGGAAGGTCACAATACGTCACGTGATGCTGCCATGAATTTGACACCCCTGTGATAGACCTCGCTGAGAAGACTAAATTGACTTCTTTGATCAAAAAAGAAAAGATAACATTTATCACTGACCAGATGCCTTGCAGACTTTTTGCATGAAAAACAAATTAAATTTGTGATTTATGCTGTAAAGGAAATGGTAAGCTACTTCCTTTTTTTCCCCTGTTTTTATTTTGCTTTTTTCCTTCTTGCACCTTTTAGCTTACTCTTTCATTCTTTTTTATTTTCTTGTTTCATATTACGTTTTATTACTTTTATTCATATATATATATATATATATATATATATATATATATATATATATATATATATATATATATATATATATATATATATATATATATATATATATATATATATATATATATATATGCCTATGATATACCATTTTGATATCTGAGCAAATCTAGTTGCCACCTACTTGTTTTGACCTTTGTTATATGCTTTGATGTCTTGCCATGTTTATTGCTTTACTTCTCCTTCGAGGGAGCCTAATATTGAGCCAATCACTTGAAAGCATTGTTTAAAAGGTCAGCATTTTATTACTTTCTTAATTCACAGAATAGACAATGACTTTTCTGACATTCTAGCCTTAAAGATAACCGTGTCTATTAAAGCTGCTTTTTGGATAAATGAAATCTATTTTCAGTATAAAATATGGGGAACAATATCCATCTTGGTAATGTCGGTTGTTTTTCTAACAACCTGGAACTCCTACCGATGAAACAGAATGAGAACAACTAGAATAAAAGGGATGCTATTATTGCCAAGGACAGCCTAAAACTAATTCTGTATAAACTCCTGTCTTCTGGAGTTTTGTCTTCTGATTACCCCAAACTGCTTTTCTCCTAGGAAAAACGTTTCCCTTTGTCTGCTTCATCCTCTAAGTGCTCGCAAACTTCTTTTAATGATGCATTTGATCTTCCTTTTGGCTGCAAGGAGACCAGAGATATTGTTTTCCTGTTATACACTTTTCAGTTCCATGGCAGTTCCTCCAATCTGCAGAGAGGCAAATTAGGCAGAGAAATATTTTGCCCTGTTCTGTTCTCCCCTTAACTCTGGCAATGTAGCCATTCACAAGTCAGGAAAAAATAAGAAATCTACATGTCCCGATTGAGAGTTTCAACCAATAGCAATCCCCTTCAGCCAAACTGAATGGAAATTATGAGGCACAGCACTGCCAGGCAGCCTTGTAATTAAGCCCATGATAATTACTAAACCAGAAGTACAATATATGTTTCTGTTGTTGTTACACCTAATGACTTTTATACAGATTTATATGATTTATGGAGCATGAAATGCATGCTTTGCCTGCAATATGCTACTTCCCGCAAAGATTTAAATCCTTATAAAAGATTTGATCTAAACTTCTTTCATCATGAATTCATGAGCTGTAAGGGTGTATAGCAGTGTTGGCTAACCTTTTTTGTCACTGGGTGCCAAAAATGTGAGGGTGTATGTGCAATAGTGTGCGCATGTGCCGGCACCCATAATGCAAAGCATGCTCCCATATGTGAATCCCTGCACAAACCCCATCCCCACTCTCCCCCCAAAGGCATGCTGCAGAGCTCGCCTCCAAGCTGAGCTTTGTATTTCCTCTGGGGGGTAGGGGAGGCCGTTTTCGCCCTCCCCAGGCTCCAGGAAAGCCACCAGAGCTTTGGGAGAGTGAAAAACAGGCCCAATGGGCCTACTGGAACTGCTGGGCCCGTTTTTCACCCTTCCCAGGCTCCGGAGGCTTTTCTGAAGCCTGGGGAGGGTGAAAACAGTCTCACCCAGCCAGAGGTGGGTTCCTACCAGTTCGCACCTATTCGGTAGAACCAGTTCATCAAATCTACCGAACCAGTTAGAAGAGGTTCCACCAGTGGACCCGGAAAGCAGGCCACACCTACAGAAGAGGTTCCAAATTTTTTTGAAACCCACCACTGCACCCAGTCCTCTGGAAAATTAGCTGGCCAGTGCGTGCATGCATGCTGGAATTGATGGTGTGCGTGCCGGCAGATATGACTTGGTATGCCACCTGTGGCATGCATGCCATAGGTTTGCCATCATGGGTATATAGGACAATTGCCAAGCCAAAGACAATCCACTGTCCATGTTCTATAGGCTGCAGTGTTGTTGACAAATATTCGTTTTAAAACCAAGAGAAGCAGCAAATAGATTTGTTATGTTTCTAAAGGTTGGAAGATTCAGGGAATCATATGTTATACAGTGAAATCACAGAAGCTGAACCTACAAAGAAAATGCCTATTTGTCTAGGTCTACTTTCTAGAAAAAAAATAGAAAAGCTGAACAACGAGAATTTACTCTATATTTCCCAATCCATTTCCCCTTACTGGTCTCTTGCTTTAATTCTGTTAAAACCAGCTGTAAAATTGCTCATTAAATTGCCCATTCTAGCAGGGGAGGAGAGGAGACAAAAAAATTGGAATCTTTTTCAAATAAACTGCATTTTCTTTATACTCTCCAATCTCAAAATTAACATTGCAGTTAAAATAGTGGCAAATGTCCAAAGCAGGGTACATTTCCCCAAGCTATTATCTGCAGGTTTGAATGGGCTTTCAATACCAATTTGTTTTGCATATTGTTGTACTAAGCTCTGAACTTATAGAATCACAGGACCAGAAGGTCTGTGGTTTGAGGTCTTCTAATCCAACCCCCTTCCCAAGGCAAGCCTTATACCCAGTGGTGAAATTCAATTTTTCTACTACTGGTTCTGTAGGCATGGCTTGGTGGGCTGTAAAATCTCCATTCCCACCTCACTCTGGGGCCAGCAGAGGTGGCATTTGCCAGTTCTCCAAACTACTCAAAATTTCTGCTACCCGTTTTCTGAACTACTCCGCTACCAGTTCTCCAGAACCTGTCAGAACATGCTGGATTTCACCCCTGCTTATACCATTCCAAAAAAATGTATCAATTGTAAAAGGAACCCTGGTGGCACAGTGATTAAACTGCAGTATTGCAGACAAACTCTGCCCACAGCCTGAAGGTCAATCCTGACGAGGCTCAAAGTTGACTCAGCCTTACATACTCCTGAGGTTGGTAAAATGAGGAACCAGATTGTTGGGGGCAATATGCTGACTCTGTAAACCCCTAAGAGTGCACTAATGGAGTGTCATATAAGTCTAAGTGTATTACTGTTGCTAATGCTGAAAGTATTTAAATTCAAAATGTGGATTAAAATACTTCAAAGAACAAATACCCTGTTTCCCTGAAAATAAGACCTCCCTGGATAATAAGCCCCAATGGGGCATTTGAACACATGCGCTAAAATAAGCCATCCCCTAAAATATTTAAATGCATGCACAGCTGGTCCCTGCCATTTCCTGAGGAGAAGAGGGGAACATGCCCCATGTACCCCACATGCACCTGCCATCCATGCAGAACAAGCTTCTCTTAGTGGCAGCCGCAAAAGAGCAGCAGGCCCAGTGATGATAGGGCAAGAATGTGACATAAACAGACACAAAACATTCAGCCCTCTCTGGATCAGCTGATCCACGGACCACGGGCCAAGTTTAAGGGGCCTCCTGCACCTCAAAAATAATAAGACCTCCCTACAAGCCAAGTGCTTATTTCGGGGGTCAAAAGAAAATAGGACCCTGTCTTATTTTTGGAGAAACATCGCAGTAGTTGAGAACAGGAGGAGGAGGAGAATTGGGATATCCCAGAAGACTCCCTACAGATTTAACCATGATGGGAAAGTAAAGTAGTGCTCTCCAGAGGGGTTGGAAGGAGAGTTTAATCCAAACTGTAATTGAAGCTTTTCATAAGAACACTGGATTGGTTTATCTCCTTTCTTAATCACTTTTATTGGAAATGGCCTACACATTGATTTTTTGTGGGGAGGGGGGACATTAAGAACTTTCAGATGGACTTTTATTATGCTGGGTGATTTTCCTCAAACCTACAGTAAAATTAGTTTTATGTAAGTTTAAAATGTATATAAGCATCAGCATAAAATCCCAATATAATTATTGGGGAAAAAAGATGCACTAGGTTTGAAATTTTATTTACCTTTACCATCGCCCTGTTGTTGTATGAGCTCCAGTGGTGGGTTGCAGGCGGTATGCCCTATTACAGGCGTACCGAAGCCTGCCCGGAGCACCGGATACCATTCTGGTATGGTGCTCTGGAGGGCCCACCCACCAGCCTGAGCTCCTTACCTGTCTTTTAAGGCTTCCACACACCTGCATGGCGCGTACAGTGCCTGCATGAAGCCCACGGAGCAGCTGGAGAGTCGTGGAGTGTCGTGGACTTGCTAAGATGCATGCGCGCATGCTGTGCACGTCTATATGGATGCCGCCGAGCCTGTTCCAACTGTACTGGTTGGAACGGGATCTGGAACCCACCACTGCTGAGCTCCAACTGGTTGTGAGGTGAGGAGCAATTTGGGTCAGTTTCTTTTCCTAGGTGGCCGCTCAGAATAGTATCAACATCCAGAAGGAATGTCTTATCCTCAGGCAATTATAATTTTCTCCCAGAACCCATTTTAGACTGTTTTGTGAACTGTTTCCCTAACAGATGATTTTGAGCTTATGTGAATGTTTAGATGCATTGAGCTAAGGTTGATCTCCGTGTAACTCAGTCCTACTCCACAGCCAACCTCTGCTGGTAACTGACAAAGATTTGAGCTGCATCTTGTTTCCTCTTCTCAATCAGCCTAAATTTTGTTTCCATTCCATTTTCCATGTAATGTAGTATTTTATCAGGAAGTAAGTGGAGCAGTGGTGGATTCCTATCAGTTCGGACCAGTTTGGCCTAACTGGTAGTAGCTTGGTGGCCTGGGTCGCTGGAACTGGCAGTGGCGCAGGCCTGTCAGGCCCCCAAACTGGTTCTCTCAGTGGCGCCATAGGTGCGGCCATCTTGTTTTTTGTTTCTGTGCAATCTTTGTTGTACTGCGCATGCACGTGTGCATGCGGTGCATCCATGACCGAACCAGCATAGCGGCTGCTGGAACCACCACTGAGGTGGAGTATGGTAAAAACGACACCTAAGGACTCCTTGTTGATATTTTCCATGTCTATATTCCATGTTAAAATAGTAGGAGAACCAGAAAATGGTTTCTCAAGGTAGGCATTCTTTATTTGGGCAGTTGGGGTGACCAGCTCTATCAAAGGTTTAGCAGTTGTACACATTATTACTCACAATTCCCTCAAATCATCCAGCCTTTTAATAATATCTACTTGTTCAGTATCTCCTAAGGAACGTAAAAGTTAATCAAATTTCTCTCTAAAGGCTGTTCAGAAAACTGATTTGCTACAGATTGTTTATCCAGGCTGTCTCTTTTGAAGGACAAGAATGACAAAATGTCCTTGGAATTAGCTATTCTTGTGTTGCTACAATTAAACTTTAAAGTAAAAGCACTCTTATTGTCAAGATGAGTTATTAATGAGTGAACTCCCCCAATATAAAACACTAATTGTGGGAAGATCTCAGACTCACTCAAAAAGACTTTATTTAGGATTACATGCTGGTGATAGTAGGATGTTTGACTGCAAGGAGGATTTGTTTGGAATCTTTCTTGGATGGGAGCCATTCAATCTTCTTCAAAATTAATAAATTGCCTTTCACACTATAGGAGCTCACTGCAGAAGAGAATGGCTGCACTCCTGGATCCCATTTTCGTCTATTTAGTCTGTTATTTTGGATTTACAGAGTGATCTGATTTGGCAGCAAGTAACATGATTTTAATTGCCTTTCGTCTCATTGTCCTGGAGGAGTGATGCTTGCTTCAAATGGAGGTTCAGCTCTCCTAAATTTATTCCTCAATCTCTTTGGGGGTTCTGAAATGGGAACCCCCTTTCTACCATTACTATCTCCTTTTGAATTCTCTGGATGAACTTGTTTTGATTGACTCAGCAATAGTAGTTTGAGGACTGTACCAATAAAGGAGAATATTTGTAGCTTAGGGTTGAAATGAGGGATCTTTCGTGCTCTCAGAACTTGATTGTTTTGTTACAGTGCTGCTAATGTTACCTACTTTAGGTAATAAAATGTCTGCAAGAAAACAACTAAGCTCAGAACGCACCAACCCCTCATTTGATGAGACTGTATTTACGCTTAATAAGAGATAATTTTTAGGGTCTCTGGTGTGTACCAAGGACCTGTGGGTAGCCAGAAGAACTGAGGCGGAGACAGGAATAAAAGGCTAACAAGTCTATTCCCTTAAAGTACAAGCTAACGTTCAGAACCGGCTTAGATAGTAACGCGCGCTGCTCGTTTGGACAGCTCCCTATTTATACAGGAGCTGTCAAACGATCAGCCAATCAGCTGTCGAGCGCTTCCCGCTTAAACTCCCACTCAGCGCAAGCTCAGAACACAACACTCCTCCCCCCTAAGTTTGCGCAGGCATAGTCTTGTAAGTATGCTGGACGCCGCCTGATCCGGCCGGACGCCCTAGGCCCTTCTGCACCGCTTGGAGGCTCCGATTGTCCGGCCGAGGACTCTGCATCGGAGGACTGAGATGGCCCTGGCCGGGGAAGAGCGAATAACGGAGCTGGCCCACCAAGTAAGTCGCCGCTTTGGTTTTGGGCTCCTGCTGCTTGTTCTTCGTTGGCCTCCTCGTTTCTGGGCCCTTCGTTGTCCGTCGGAGCTGTCAGAACGGGTAGGTCGGTTGACGGCTGCTGGCTTGTCTGTGGTTGGCACCTGCCCCGTAACTGGTCGCAGTGTCGTTTCCAGACTCTGCCGTCGAGAAGCCTGACCCTGTAGGAGCAGGGCCCGGTCTGGTCAGTTATTACGCCCGGTAGCCACAAGGGATGTCCCCCATAATTCCGGGCGTACACTGCCTCCCCCTGGACGAAGGAGCGAGACCCACCCAGGGAATCCAGAGGTTTTGGGGTTGAATAGGCAGGGTGCAAACGGTCAAGGGTAGTTCGCAAACGGCGTCCCATTAGGAGCTCGGCGGGGCTCATATTGGATTCCGGGGAAGGTGTGGAGTGATGGGCCAGCAAGAAGGCGTCAATGCGTTCTTGCCAGGGAAGGTGGTCCATTTTGGAAAGAGCTTCTTTAACTGACCGCACGGCGCGCTCCGCCAGGCCATTGCTAGAGGGGTGGAATGGGGAGGTGAGGGCATGTCGAATGCCTAGGGAAGCTAGGAAAGCCTCGAACTTTGCGGCTGTCAGCTGTGGCCCGTTATCCGAGACTACCACGTCGGGCAGGCCGTGGGTAGCAAACAGGTGGCGCAGGGTCGCGATGAGCGCGTCTGCCGTTGTGGAGGACATGTGGACGACCTCGACCCATTTCGAGAAGGCGTCGACGGCAATGAACAGCATCCGGCCCTTAATGGGGCCTGCGAAATCGACATGAACCCGGGAACAGGGAGTGGATGGGGGATCCCATGAGCGCGGCAACGCTTGGGCGCTTTGGCATTTCGAGCACCCGGCGACATGGTCGGCTATGTCTTGGTCCAGCTTGGGCCACCATACATAGCTTCTCCCTAGGGCCTTCATCCGGACAATGCCGGGATGTGCGGAATGCAGTTGCCGCAAGACAGTAGTCCTCAGTGAGGGAGGTACGACTACTCTATGGCCCCATAGTAAGCAGCCGCACTGGACGGAGAGCTCCGCCAGGCGTGCTTTGAAAGGCAGGAATGTGGGGTCTACGGGGTCTTTCGGCCACCCTCACCTAACCCAATCTAGCACCCGGGATATTACCTGATCCCTTGCGGACGACCGGGCGATGTCGGCGGCAGAGATTGGAAGGTTGAGGTCATCGATAAGGAACACTGGGGCCACAGCAGCAGGGTCTTCATCAGCTTCGGGCAGGGGGCAGCGGCTGAGTGCGTCGGCGTGAGCGATCTGCTTTCCTGGGCGGTGGTGCAATTGATAGTCATAGGACGCCAGGAACACGAACCAGCGAGTCATGCGTGGGGATAGTACCTGTGGGGCCGGCCGATCTCCTGCCAGCAAACCCAGTAGGGGCTTATGGTCAGTGACAATTTGGAAAGGCCGGCCATACAAATAGTGAAGGAACCGGCGCACCCCGGCCACAATGGCTAGAGCCTCTTTGTCAATTTGCGCGTAGTTGCGTTCAGAGGCAGAGAGCGTGTGGGAGAAATAGGTGACTGGCACCTCTGCCCCACTGGGTAGCTGGTGACAGAGAACGGCGCCCACCCCATAGGGTGAAGCGTCACAAGCGAGCACAAGGGGCAAGTGTTCGCTGTACTGCACTAATACATCGTTGGAGATGAGCAGGTGTTTGACAGCTAGGAACGCGGAGGCCTCCCGGCGGCCCCACACCCAAGGGGCACCCGAGTCGAGGAGGCGACGAAGTGGCTCAGCGACCGTAGCCTTGTGGGGAAGGAAAACAGCGTAAAAATTAAGTAGGCCTAAAAAGGCCTGTAATTCAGCTCTATTAGTTGGAGCAGGGGCCTCCACGATGGCTTTGGTTTTGGCAGCCGTGGGGTGGATGCCACTGCCATCGATAAGGAACCCTAGGAATTCTATCTGGGATACCGCAACCTGGCACTTGTCTCTCTTAACCTTCAGTCCCATTGTTTGGAATCTTTGGAGAACCATGCGCAAACGGGCCATGAGTTCGTCCATGGAGGTGGCTGATACGAGGACGTCGTCAAAATAGGGGACGACGCCTCGGAGTCCTTGGAGCAACCGCTCCATTAAGCTCTGGAACAGTCCCGGGGCAATGCTGACCCCAAACTGCAGTCGGCGGCAACGGAAAGCACCCCGGTGTGTGACAATCGTCTGTGCTTCAGCTGCTTCATCGTCCACGACCAGCTGTTGATAGGCTTGGGCGAGGTCGAGCTTCGCGAACACAGTCCCCTCGCCCAAGGTGTGCAGTAAATGTTGAACCACCGGTACCGGGTATGTGTGGGATGGCAAAGCACGGTTGATCGAGCAGCGGTAGTCAGCGCAAATCCTCACGCTGCCATCTGGCTTGATGGGTAGCACAATGGGTGTTTCCCATCTGGCATGGTCCACTGGCTCCAGAACGCCCTGAGCCACTAGCCTGTCCAACTCAGCGTCTACTTTTGGTTTGAGTGCGATGGGCACTCGGCGAGGCTTCATCCTCACTGGCTGTACGGACGGGTCGAGGTTAAAGGAAACTGGCGTGCCCGTATACTTGCCTAGTTTGCCATCAAAGACTTCGGGGAACTTGTTGACCAGGCAGTCGAGTGCATTTGAGCTGAGGTGGTGAATTCCGCTGATCTGTAGACCCAGGGACTGGAACCAGTCGAGACCAAGGAGGCTGGGCAGCCGTCCGTCGACTATGATGAGGGGTAGGCGGCCGTCAAACCCCTTGAACTGCACTCTGACTTTGCGGGTGCCAATTATTGGAATCAGGTTGCCCTGATAGTCTCTCAATGTGAGACTGCAGTCATTTAGTTGGCGTTTAGAAAGCTGCGGCATGATGCGTTTGATTGTGCTCCACGACACTATAGACGTTGCGGAACCGGTGTCGAGCTCCATCGCTCATGGCTTCCCTTCAATCATGACTGTCAGTTGAATTTTCCTTTGCAGTTGGTGGCAAGAGAGGCCATGGTGAGAGTTACGGAGAATGGCATGGCAGTCCACTTTTGCTTTCTTTGGGCCCTCTGTCCTGGTACGATATGGCCGCGACCGCTCGGTCTGTGACTCGGAAGAGGACATGGGCTGTGCTGCTCGGCACACTCGAGCGATGTGACCCTTTCTGCCACAACGCTGGCAGAGGGCTTGCCTGAATCTGCACTCAGCTCTTTCGTGGTTACCTCCGCAACCACTACATGCAGATTTAGGTTTGCCCTTCTGCCGTTGCCAGCTCTTTCTGCTCGCCTCATCAAGGCGGTTAATGTCCTCATTATAGGTTTCAGCATCGGAATCTTCACTTTCCGAGTCTGGCTGACTGGTCACTGTGTTAAAAGCATTGGCAGCCGGCACGGCATTGGCGGCCCGGGCCTTCGCGATGGTGGCTAGGGAAACAGCAGCCATTTCGGATGCCCGAACTTCGTCAAAGGCTGTCTGGAACGACAAATCTGGTTTAGTTAGTAGCCGCTTCTGTAGCTTGAGGTCACGGAGGCCACACACCAGGCGGTCGAGAAGAGCTTCATCCAAATCCCGGAACTCGCAGTGCAGGGCGGCGGATCGTAGGGCAGCAACGTATGCACTCATGGACTCTCCCTCAGCTTGGCTGCGCTGATGGAACGCGTGCCGGCGGGCTATTTTGGACGGGGACGGAGCATAATGGCTCGTCAACTTTGCCATTAGCTCAGGCCACGGAACGGCCTTGATGGGGTCAGGGGCTGTCAGAGCCCTGGCTGTGTGGAAAACGTCTGAGCCACACACGGACAAGAAAAACGCACATTTCCTCTCATCTGTCAGCTCGGTGAGGTCGTGTGCGACCAGAAAACATTCAAATCAAGCCGTGTAAGACTCCCATGTCTCAGCTCCGTAGTTGAATGGCGCGAAATTTAACGTGGCCATTCCTGTCAGAACCAACGACGTCTCGTCGCGGTAGAATTGAGCACGGTTCTAGTGACTCAGCGAGTGACTTCAGCTGTCAGTGACTTCAGCTTCTCGCACCTCAGTTTGGCGATCCCATCCTCGTCGCCAGTGGTGTGTACCAAGGACCTGTGGGTAGCCAGAAGAACTGAGGCAGAGACAGGAATAAAAGGCTAACAAGTTTATTCCCTTAAAGTACAAGCTAACGTTCAGAACCGGCTTAGATAGTAACGCGCGCTGCTCGTTTGGACAGCTCCCTATTTATACAGGAGCTGTCAAACGATCAGCCAATCAGCTGTCGAGCGCTTCCCGCTTAAACTCCCACTCAGCGCAAGCTCAGAACACAACAGTCTCCATTTTATTCTTAACTGTTAAAAGCTAAAGAATTGGTCATTTTGTTTGTGTCATCAGTATAACCATTATCTGGTTATAAAATCAGTAACATTTATGGGTTTTAAGACATCATCCTCTTCTTGTATGAGCCTTGTAAGAACTGGACAAAGGACTGTGATCAGAGGTGGGCTTCACATAATTTAACAACCAGTTCACCTAGTGCAGAACCGAAAATGTGAGCTGTGGTGAATAGAGAGGGTGAGGTGTGGAAATCAACTGGGCTGCATGGGTGAGATGAGTGAGCCAGAGAGTGAGATATATAGTAGGGCAGGATAACACCTGGGCAGGTGAGAGGGCCCAGCTGTTGATTGGAACTACCAGCCTGAACCAGTCTGAACTGGCAGCAGCCCACCTCTGGCTGTGATCTGTGAGGGGAAATTTCCCTCAGGCATAGGATCTAAACATTGGGTACTCTCTATCTTTGTTAGCTGCCCAGAGTCGTTGGTTACAAAATGGAGGACAAATCAATATTATAAATATCTTTGCTTGTAGATCCCATTTCAGGTGCTCATTTCTATTAAACAGGCTAGCTTGAAGAGCAAAGGGTGTTTGACAAGTAGCCGCTTGACTTTTAGATAACCCAACTTTGAGTTGTTTGTTTGGCTTGAGTGATAATGGAGGAACAGAATGTGAATTCTGCCTCTTCTTCTTTTCCCCCATGGTAGAAATGATAATATTCAAATCTCCAGCAAAATACTGGAGTTACAGTGCAGTCTCCAGTAGCAGAAGAATCAAAAGAAAATTGAATTAAGTAAAAATAAAAATGGAATAGCAGCAAAGGAGTCAGTTAAATTAAAGTTAAGTTAAATTTTAAAAAGTGACTTTAGAGGAATTGTTTAACTACAGATGCTACCTCAACACCATCTTTCTTGGCTTCAGCAAGTCTGAACATATCTGCAGGAAAGAGAGAAAGTCACAGTGAAATATTATATATGTCACATTTGGAATATTTTTTTTCCTCCACAGCCAATTCCAGGGAGAAAACAAAGAGAGGTAGTATGTTAACACATTAAAAAGAAACAAAGGAAAAGGCAAATTACTTCCAAGTGAACGAAAAGCAAAACATCTCAATGTTGTTTCTTTCAGTAGCATCTTTAATCTTTGCATTATATTTTATTCGGTTGTGGGGAAAAATTAAATGCTGAATGCAAGACATCAAAATAATTGTATGCTCCTAGTTTATGGGAATCACATTCCTATCCTTCTTCCCATGCCTTGATTTGGGTCAGTTCTAACTAGTAACTAGTTGTCATTGGTTAATTACCAATGCAAATTATTTATCAAATATTATCAGACATCAAAATAAGTACACATTGTTGATCAGTCTAATAGCAGACAATGAAACCTGTATCATCCATTTTGAAAAATAAGTATACTGGCAATATTTAAAAGACCACTCCGAATTTTTAAAATCCTATGTCATCTGCAGTTATATAGATAACTGTTAGATAGATAGATAGATAGATAGATAGATAGATAGATAGATAGATAGATAGATAGATAGATAGATAGATAGATAGAGAGAGAGATAGATAGATAGAGATAGATAGAGATAGATAGATAGAGATAGATAGATAGAGATAGATAGAGATAGATAGATAGATAGATAGATAGATGATAGATAGATAGATAGATATAGATAGATAGAGATAGATAGATAGATAGATAGATAGATAGATAGATGAGAGAGAGAGAGAGAGAGAGACAGAGATAGAGATAGAGATATATAGATGATAGATAGATAGATAGATAGATAGATAGATAGATAGATAGATAGATAGATAGATAGATAGATAGATATAGATAGATAGATAGATAGATAGATAGAGATAGATAGATAGATAGATAGATAGATAGATAGATAGATAGATAGATAGATAGATAGATAGATAGATATCCTTTTGAAATGAAATATTATTGGCCTTCAAATAATATGCATGAGTGTTTTTTGGGAAAATTATTGGGAGGAAAATCAATTTCAGAGAGAGAGAGAGAGAGAGAGAGAATGAGAGAGAGAGAGAGAGAGAGAGAGAGAGAGAGAGAGAGAGAGAGAGAGAGAATGACTATAAGGAAAGGGATAATTTCAATCACTTTTAGTTTTTCACCTTTCTGTTGCTTGCTCTAACTTCATTCATCATTATTTTTGCAACAATTCAGTCTTCAACAATAGCCGCAACGACAAAAACTGTGCAGAGTACAGCTGCCGGGGGGAAAAAAGTTGTGTGACACTTTTTTATTCAATGCAGTTGTCTAGCAGTGAGGATGGGCAGGAAGCTGGGATGAGAGATTAGGAAAGTATGAAATAAGCAATTGATGCTCTCACATCAGACATTTTGATTCATGTGATAATAGGAGGAAGGAAATAATGAAGGGACGGTGAACCAATGCTTTCAAACTCTGTAGTCTTGCTAGAATTAAGTTTGGAGAGACTGGTATGGAAACGCCAAAAGTTTCAGCATGGTCTGCAAAATGAGAAATGGAAAAGAATGTGAATGTGAAAAGAGATGCATCAGTAAAGAGCGCATTTATATTCAGGGATTCTTGAAAAACTATTGGGTTCATAACTGATTGCAACTATATGGCAGTTCAGAATCTGACTCCATAAAAGTGACCTGTAAATTTAGGATATTGCTCTCTATGTTACTTGATTGACTTTCAAAACATGTTGGCAAAAGAAAATATGTTGTTAAAAGAATAAGGTTCACAGCCTGCACTGCTAAATTTTAACCACTGTCAGCGTTCCTATTATATACCACTGGGAAAATGAATTAATTTCCATCTATTTGACATTTTAATTAAACTGTACATATATAGTTTTGTAAATGGAATATAGGAGTATGCTGAAGAAGATTTAAATCTTTTTGTGTTCCACTGAGGAGTTAAAAACTATTTATTTTTTTATGTTATGTCAGAGGCTTACAGTGCAGTAAAATATGAAAATATAAAAATCAACCACCACATATACAATATCCACATGAAACTGTACTAATTTTTAACTTAAAATCTGATTGTGCTAACTAAAAATATCTCTTAATTTTATCTTCTATGCTTTTGCTTACCTTGTGTGTCTAGATGTCTGTGGTGTATTACTAAGTGATATATTTTATTCTGCTATTTTATTTTAAACATTCAACATATATCTACTCAGAAATACAGGTGCATAGCAGTTCATGTCAAAATGTGAATCAGAAATTGCACCTGTACACCTAAAAGGCTACAGAGAACTTCTATCACAACTTTTTCATATAGATTAATTGATACCTTTAAACATTGATTTTAGCATTTTATTTGTTATGTAAGACAATTACATGAATGTGTAGACATCAATCTGACCCAGGGGGGCCTTTGTTTTTTTTTATAAGCATGCTATCATTTATTTATCACAATGTGCCTACTGAGTGATGAATTCTAGGTCTGATCCCTGAAAAGCATACTGAACGACTGAAAATATTATGACAAGTTGAAGCAACTGTTCTCACATTGTTAGGGATTAATTCATTTCTTCTGAATTGAGTACAGATTTTATGGCAAATTTCACACCTCCTTCTACTTCTAAAGCAATAGGCCTGAATGACTTGCAAATAGCTGGGAGAATACCAAATCTCTGAAGTATTTAGCTTGGCAATCTACAATTTCTATGAGCAAGCATTTTTTTTTAATTTTCAAGAGAAAAATAAGGCAAAATAGCAGCTTTTCTTGCATGCCAGCAAGTTAAAAATGGAAAAGCCAAGTAATTGTACTGCTAACAGCCAGGCATAATTATTAAAAGACTATCAAACAATATCAAATGGTCAAAACGTGTGTGTTGCATCACATAGAAAAACTGCTATAGCCATTTCCTTCTTATCCCACACAAAGACTTCCACCATTGCTGCAGAGCAGTGATGGCTAACCTTTTCTGGACAGAGTGCCCAAAGTGTGTGTGTACATGAACCCCCAAAATGCAATATGTGCATGGCCCCTGCACATGCACCTTACCCCTGTGTATGCATGCAGTCTCCCTGCATGTGCTCCACCCCGTGCATGCACCACCCTGCAAATATGTGTTCCCCTGCACATGCATGCTGCCACCGCACATGCTACACCCATGCACATGCATGTGTGCCCCACACACACGCACCCTGCCACATGCGCATGCACAACAGAGACCCAATGACCAGCTGACAGGTTGGAGGTGTGCGCGCATTCGCAGTGGAGCTGAATTAGGGTGAGAGCTCGTGTGCCCACAGAGAGGGCGCTGCATGCCACCTGTGGCATGCGTGCCCCAGGTTTGCCATCATGGATGTAGAGCTACTAAATAGTTCTCCTTGGAAGAATGTGCAATTTTCCAGGTTAACGTTGGGCAGGTGGGCAGTCCCTGTGGACTTCCAGACAGTTCCTGTGGACTTCCACAAAGTGGTTTACTGCAGCTCCCCTTCCTTTACGCATGCATTGGCAGTTCTGGCTGAAACTGTCTTTTCACACATATCTGCCTTAGCTGCCCATTGTGAGATCTTATAGTACAGATTCCAATTATAACTTTTGCATACTTCTGAATATTTTGAGCAATGATTTTTCTACTGCTTTAATGATCTATTCTGCAGCAACATATTCACCAGGCTATTCTATTGTAAAAGAAGCAGGAAAGCTTTTGTCCTTGTTGGTTTTAATAGTTTGCAATTATTATAAACTATTCCCATTGCATTTTATTCAAAGAGTTGATTTATCAAGGCAGGCAGTTCCTAGTAATGCCTCACTGTTCAGAAAGGTCCAGGTATACAATTTTCTTTTGTGCCAATGATTAAGAGGTTTTCACAATTCCTTTCCACATCTACTTTTTTATATTCTTGTTTTTCCCCCTCCCTCTTTCCCAAAGGCATTTAAATTGCATGCTATTTTGTATAGCTCATTAGCTCTATCTAAATTAGTAGTGCCATGTGCCCAATTTAGAGTCCAGATTAATAATTTATCTTTGTTTTGTTTTAAAACTTTCCTAAAGGTCCATTAGTTTAATTGAACTGAAAATATGTTGTCGCAATATGAAAACTGAAATGGCAAAATGTAAAATATTGACAGCGGTGACATTCACTGTAGGAATTAAATATTGCCTTTTTAAAGTTAAATTATACTACTATAGCAAGTGCACAATAAAATTTAAGCAGATGGGGGTTTCTTTTCCTAGAATTACAATCCTATAGATACAGGGATTGCACTATATACACTATATTGCCAAAAGTATTTACTCACCTGTTCTGGCCCCCACTTAGCCAGTTCAGAAACTACAGCCACAGCTTTCAAAGGAATGTCTTTATCACTCCCGGCTTTTGCTTGCTGCGAGCCCAAAATAAACATAGATAAATTCTCTGGCAAAAAGTTAAACAGCAAATGCAAAAACAAACTCTCACAGCAAACCAGGTTTACATAAAGCAAATCACTTATCCAAGTGCTTCTTTGAATCATGAACACGAACTAGAACAGGAACGGAACGGACTAACGAATGAACGAAAGACGTTGACTTCTGCAACTAAGGCGTGACACCATCAGTCTTTTATTCACAGGAGGAGATCCTTAATGAGCCCCAGCTGCTTGTTATCTTCTCCTGTGAGCATCCTGAAACCACTCCCAGGAGATTTCTGTGTCAGTCTGATAGCAGCTCCAAAGACTCCTACCGAGCCACAACACTATGCCCCACTGCAGGGCCCTTCCCCTGGGTCTGACGGTCCGGATGCGGTCGGAATGGATTGTCCATAAGATGGCCCGCATTCATCTCCTGTGTTCCCTCCTTCATAATTCCCAAATACCTACAGGAACATTCCCCTTGATCCAATGCTCCCCAGGTATCTGGTGGCCACCACGTCTCTTCCTGCCCTGTGCAGTGTCAACACCCCGTCCAGGGTCCTCCACCTCCTCCAAGGCTGACCCGCCAGCTCCCTACTGTCGGATTCTGGCGGCAGCTCTAGCAGCTCCAGCCTGGCCACAACACCCTGTCCAGGATCCTCCACCTCCTCCAAGGCCAACTCATAAGACCCCTCGGCGTCAGAGTCTGGTGGCAGCTCCCAATTACTAAACTAATGAAACAGCATAGTGAAATAATAGAAAGTGTGGCAGACCAAAGATCCTAAAAGGAACATAACTACAAGCCTGACAATTTGGCTGTTGGAGGAGCCGGCAGCTGACAGGCCACGAGAAGTCCCAACAGGATCATCCAAAACATAAAGCTCATTCCAGCTGATCAGCTAGAACAGTGTTGGTGAACACATGCCTACACCGGGCGGCTGTTTTTCCAGTTTCTGGCATGTGCATGTGCATGCTCCTGTTTTGGCACTTGGTGTTGAAAAGGACCACCTGGTGGTCCGGTTTCTGGCAGGCATACATACACAAAGAGCAGCTGGACAGTGCACATGCGTACGGCAGAAACTGGAAGAGCAACCACCCGGTGCACATGTGCGCACCATGAAGATGATCTTCCAGTTTCTGGCATGCAGATGTGCACCAGCCAGCTGGTCTTCACACGTGCATGCATGCCAGAAACCAGAAGACCAAAGGCTGGTACGCATGCACACTGGGCAGCTGCTCTTCCAGTGTCTGGCACACCCGTGCACGTGAAGACCAGCTGGCTGGCGCATCGGAATGAGTGACGGCTCGCGTGCCTGGAGAGATGACTCTGTGTGCCACTTCTGACATGCGTGTCCCAGGTTCGCCATCACAGAGCTACAACAAACAGGGACATATATCGGACAGCAGCTATATGGGAAGGAGCAAGCGGTAGATGATCACTTAAGTGACAAATATCAATGCCTTTATTTTGTACTGTGTAGGAGAAGACCATGGTAAGCCACTCCTGCATTTTAGCAAGGAAACTACATTGATGAAAGTGATTGATGACATAGTGCTGGATGGTGGAGCCATCAGGCTGGATGGCACTCAATAAGCTACCAACAAGAAATATTTGAAATATTAATGGTGCTTAGGACCTAGGAGGGTTAAACCTACATTAAAAAGTATTTTTCCAACATCAATCAGCAATTGAAAGATTAACAATATTAGGATGGGCAAAAAAACCTGTTCTGTCTTATTGCTGCTTTAATTTTAAAGACGTTCAAGTTGCAATGAATCAAAAACTTCTGCGTTAAGGAACTGGGACTTGGTTAGTTATTGGTAAATGTCATTGCACTAAAGTTATTTTTTGTCTGTGATTCGGTCAACCCTTTTGGCCATGAAGTGTATTTATCTCTGGAATTTCTCTTCTCTGTAAATACTCAGTGAAATCTGTATTTTTTTAATGGACTCATTACATTATAGAGTTGGTTTTCAGCAGTACTAATCCCGTAAACCACCCTATTGTCTACTCAAAGATAATTACTTCTTTGTTGCTTTCAAAGGGCTGCCTTTGATTTTACTAGAGCTATGTGGGTTTTTCTCCCCAATATTGATTGTTTTCATATGTGACTAGCTAAAGTAAAAAGGAAAGTAAACAAAATGTTCTCTGTCTTCTCTTTCTTATTTTTTTACTACAGCTTAATTTCCCATGAAACGACATGAGGACAAGAGAAAGTCATTCCCATGGGAGATACAGTAGATGATGGCAGAATTAACTACCAGGAGTTGTACCAAAATAAGAAGATGGGCCATGGTAAGCAAACCCTGGGAGCTGCTGGTTTGAAACCTCCCAGCTTTCATCCTGGGAGTCTCCCTGCAATAGGACCTTTTCCTATTACAGTACTTAGGTTCACATTTATTGTCAGAGTTTTGGCAGTGTGGCTATTAATATGAGATAAACCCAGGAGCAGTACACAGCACACAGAGTCTTTATGCAATTAACAAGTGGTTTATATATACAAATCTATACACAGACATTCATACACGTGAAGATAAATCAAGCCCTTACCACTAGGGACACAGGAAAGAAATTCAATACACGATGGGAGAATGATGAGAGAGAGAGAGAGAGAGAGAGAGAGAAACACCCTCTAATATCCACCTATATATAGACTTGTGTGGACCTCCCATCAGAGTCTTAAAGAGGCTGTGCCAGTGGTGGGTTTCAATTTTTTTTAGAACCTCTTCTGTAGGTGTGGCCTGCTTTGTGGGAGTGGCTTGCCAGCCATGTGACCGGGTGGGAGTGGCTTGCCAGCCATGTGACTGGGTAGGTGTGGCCAACTTGTAAAATGTGGTGAAACTCACTTAACAACGCTCTTGCTTAGCAACCAAAATGTTGGCTCAGAAACTCTGGCCTTTGAAGCACGCAAGTCTTAAAACTATCAAGTTACAAGACCCTTGCACCCCTAACCCTTTAGAAAAAAAACCAGGGGTGTTCAAACTTGACCGCTTTAAGACTTGTGGATTTCAACTCCCAGAATTCCTTCTCTCGCTCTTCATGTTGATGATGTCCAGACGGGCGGGGGGAGGGAGCGGGAACCGGTTCTAAATGGCACTGTAGATTTGTGGAACCTCTTCTATAGAAGAGGTTAGAACTGGCAGGAACCCACTCCTGGGCTGTGCGTGTCTTCCCAAATTGTCCCCATCGCATCAGCCTTGCCTTATATTGCATCAGCTTACTGATTACAGTTTACAACCTTTCACCAGCTGGCAGCTATTAAATTCTCAGTACGTCAACATTTATGCACTCTAAAACATAAATATTTTGATGCTGCCATATGCTAAATAAATAAATAATAATTCTGATGCATGTTGAATGTAAGATTATGTAAGGTATGGCTTATTACTCATGGAGTAAGTTGGAATGAATCAGAAGTTGGAAGGGACCTAGAAGGTCTTCCAGTATCCCTTGTAGTGATCATTTACTGAATGCTCCAGGAAAGGAGACCCCCCAGATCTATGTAAGGAAACTGATTCCCTGGTTGAACTGTTTTTTGTACAGCATTTTTCCCCCCACATAGCTTTCAAGGCGAATTTGCTACCCATTCACTGGTCATGCCTTTGCAACGACAAAATCCATCTGGGAATTCACACAATTTAGTTGTATCAAACTCTACAGTAGGTTTCTTGTACATTCTTATCAAATGTATTTTATTCACTGTATTTTCAGTATGAGCCTTTTCAGAAATCACCCTTAGTGATGTTCTCAACAAGCTAGCATATTTTGTGTGTACAATCTGGGCTTACATTTGATGAAAACAGAAGGGACAACCACACACAAGTACACAATAGGTACAGATTTATGATAAACTGCTCCAAGCTTGATTGCAGGAAATATGACTCTAGCAACAGTGGCCAATGCCTGGAATGCGCTACCTGACACTGTGGTTTCTTCCCCAAACCCCCAAAACTTTAATCTTAGACTGTTTACTGTCAATCTCACCCCATTTCTAAGGGGCATGCATATGTGCACCAATTTGCCTACTCTACCTGTCCAATAGTCCCTTGTATTTGTATATATTTCATGTATTCATAATCATGTATTTACATATATCTGTTATCTAATTCATGCTTGAAAAAAATAATAAAATAAAATAAAATAAAAACTTCCTCTTTATGAAGTAACCCTAGTGACTTTGGACCAATCAGCATCTCTCAGTTTATGGGAGCTGAGAAGATAAAATACAAAAGAGAACCACGGCTGCTTTCGCTGAGTTGTTTTGAGGAATGGCAGAATATGAGTGTAATTAAATATATACCTGGTACAGAGTGAAATCAGTGAACTGCAAGTAAATATGTTCAAAGGCTGAAATATAATACCACAAGAATGTGATTAATAAAAATGAGAGGAATATTAATTATTTTGTAGTATCAAATTGTACTCTGAATCTTTCGCAAAATGAAATTTATATCATCCCAAGTCTGGAAAGCGTCCAACAATTCTCCCTGTTCCTGCTCTAGAGTGTAATCAGAACCTTATTAAATTAGAAGACACTTAATAATGGAAAGAAAGAAACAAAGGGGAATAAAGCATCTTGCAATATATTATTCATTGACTGTTTTTTTTAACCTAACAGCAATCCTGAAAAAAAGATAATCTTTTATTTTTTGCTTTTTTCAAATGTTTTATAAAATATTCTGACCTGCCATTCCTCCTGTTATTATAAAATGGACTTCTAAATGGACACTGAAGGAGATCCCGTAGGTATTCTCTAAACTTTGATAGAAATCAAATTATATCTTGGAAGTTAATTCTCTTACTATCTTCTAGTTCTCTTACTATCACCCTGCCCTTTTGTTTCAGATTTCTCCCCCTGTCTTCAGGGCCAAGAAATCACAGCTGTATCAGTTACCATGAATGTGGGTGTTGTGATGGATAATAGAATGTCCCTGCAGCTGTGTGGCCTGTCATTTTCATCTGTGTAACATCTGGCATACTTGCTGCTTCCTGAGATGCAAAAGCCGCAAAGCTTGTAATTCAGATTTTGTTTGTTTCATGTGTTAATTTCTGCAACAGATTACTAGGCATTCTTTTACTAGGTCAATGGAAGAAGGCATCCTTCTTCCATTGATCTAGGTTTAAAATATTGCAATGTGGGTTGTTTTGAATCTTCCTCAATTTTTCTCATGTTTATCCACTGCAGAGCTCTGCCTTGGCTACCAAATAGGCCAAGTGCTGCTACAAAAATATAATTTTAATGTTTCAGGCACTCTGGTGCAGTGCTCCTGCCTACCTGGTTCATCTTTGCAATACTTACTTATTTAATTAATTTGGCAGTGATGATTATTCTTGCTACCCTGACAGCAAAGTGAAGCTTGTAAATTTGGGAAGAACATGCTTTTGGATTCAGCTGCCACTTATTTTTTGAATGACAGTAGATGACTTATCTCATCTTCAAGTCTGGAAGATACAGAGACCCTTTGATTGGAGCATTGTGGCTTCTGGCTTGGCCTTGGTGCTGAATTTTTGTGTTGTACATTGCTAAACTTTAATTGGCACAATTAATTACATATATTGCCAATACTATTTATTTAGCCTAGTTTATCTTTTAATTGTAAAGTGATTACTTGTTTGGTGCTACACTGCTGTCTTAGAAAGATATTTTTTCTGTGTCTACTTTGTATTTTGTTTATTCTTATTTCATTCATATTCCTTTAATTCTGTTCTGCACTTAATTTTTTTAAGATTATTATTGCTTTAAGCTGAAAACACCAGCCTGAAGATGGCGAGTGAGACCTCGCTGAAACATTGGCAAGACAATTTCAATCTTACACGGGAAAAGACCTGAATGCAACAAGATCAGCACACCTGTGAAAATCTACGAAAACACACACACACACACACACACACACACACACACACACACACAACACACACACACACACACACACATATTAGCAATAGCAATAGCAGTTAGACTTATATACCGCTTCATAGGGCTTTCAGCCCTCTCTAAGCGGTTTACAGAGTCAGCATATTGCCCCCAACAACACTCCGGGTCCTCATTTTACCCACCTCGGAAGGATGGAAGGCTTAGGAGTCAACCCTGAGCGGGTGAGATTGGAACAGCCGAACTGCAGAACTGCAGTCAGCTGAAGTAGCCTGCAGTGCTGCATTTAACCACTGCGCCACCTCGGCTCGTATATTCTAAAATACTTAGCAAATGCTGGTCATTTAGGGTCTATTTGAACTTTAACTCAAAGCCAATATATTGCACAAAGCCCAGTATGATATATTTTTCTAAGCAAAGCTGCATTTTGTGATCTACCTAGATCTTTTGTGGCTAAATAATTCTAATTTTCTCCACTGTTTTGACAATTCTATCATTGTTCCTTCCAACTCTCCAATATCTATAGGGGAAATTTATGTCAATTTTGGTATACCTGTTAATTACTGTTCTTTTTGAGCTACCCTAGTGTCATATGACATCAAACTAGGGTGGTTATAACAAATCAAGAGAAGGAGGAAATCAAATGAATAATTTCTGCATAAAATCCAATGTACCATTTTTTTGCCACATGACCATATGTTTTCTTACAATTGGGAAATTTTGCTACAGTTGCAGTGATTTTCAGGTTCCTGAATTTTCATTTTTATAGCATATATAGCAAGTCCTTTTTTTTTTTTGTTACAAATATTAAGCCTTATGTTTCCATCTCGATGAATCCAATCTAAGGCTGTTGCAAAGTTTTGCTGCTATTCATCTTGCCTTCAATTTCTTTCGGGTATTGAGCGCGTAGAGGTTTATCTTTCCAATTTTTCATTCACTGTTATAACAGTTCAATTTGCATGCCACATTTCATTCTGCCACACTCAAAATGTTTTCCATGCAGGCATGTATTAACATCTTTTTTGCTTCCTTTTATGTAATCACTCAGATCTCTGATTTTATCTTCCACTGTTAGCTTCAGTGGCAACAAACCATGACCATCAATTTTCCTTGGTAAATACAGCCTGTGTCACTTTTTTGCATATATCACACCATGCACTGTGTTGTCATATGTTTTCATATCTTGATATGTAAAACGTCTACTTCAATGCCAACAATATCTGCTGTATAATGTAATAGAGGGACACTCCAAATATTGTTGGATTTGATTATATTACACCATTCAGCTATGATATTAATTGTTTTCTAACTCATCTTATATACTTGATAGCTAAATGTCTAGCTAAATGTCTACTTGATAGCTAAATGTCTTTGGGACAGTTGTCCCAAAGGTGCTTTTTTTCAAGAGCGCTGCAGTGACACGGTGGTTAAAATGCAGTACTGCAGGCTACTTTTGCTGACTGCCGGCTACCTGCAATTTCACAGTTCTAATCTCACCAGGCTCAAGGTTGACTCAGCCTTCCATCCATTCTGAAGTCAGTAAAATAAGGACCCATATTGTTGGGGGGCAATATGCTGACTCTGTAAACTGCTTAGAGAGGGCTGTAAAGCACAATGAAGTGGTATGTAAGTCTAAATGCTAATGCTAATTGGACTTTCTTGTTTTTATTAAAATAACATTTCACTTATCATCCAAGAAACTTCTTCAGGAAGTGAATGGATGAGCAGTGAAACGTCGTCAAAGAAAAACAAGAAAGTCTAGTTGCCTGTTAAAAAAAAAAAATACACATTTGATACTTTTTCTCTTCATGCAAAATATTGCTTGCTTCTGAACTTATAACTTTCCTCTATGGTCAATGCTTTGAATGTAGTGCCAATGCACTGTTCCGAGTATTCAGTATTTTTTTGTTGCACACTTATCCACTCCAAAGCCATTCTGATGTTATCACTAAAGATTTGGCTGTCTCTAAAAATAATCATATGTGAGTCAACAATGTTACAAAGTAGACTCCAATTATTCATATAGAACAAATGTCTATGGAGCTTCTCAGTCATCCGCGTCATGATTGTCTCAAAGGCACTTTTTCAAAAGGTAACTGGAACTTCTTTGCTTTTCCTTAAAGATGTTTCAGCGAAACTGAAGGAGCTTCTTGGATGAGAAGCAAAATGTGTAGGTGGAAAAACAAAGAAAGAAAGTCTACTTGCCTTTTGAAAAAGCACCTTTGGGACATGTAGAGCAAGTCCTTGAGTTCTTCTGTATTTGCAGAATCAAAGTTGTTTTACATTTTAACAGCAATTTTTTAAAAAACTTCATAATTTTCTTATTTTTTGATCTAGTTATAGGATAGTAAATCAAATGCTTTTAGTAATCAGTCCAACCAAATAAACATTTGCTTTGTGCCTTTTAGAATTTTTTAAAATATTGTATATCAATCAAAAGCTGGTGTTTTGTACCTTTGGAGCTTTCAAATTTCCCATTTTGCTCTGTAGGGTGCATTGAATTTGAGATTAGGTATATAGGGGTTACTGGTAAAAACTTTTGTTAATGGCTTGAATTTTGTAGGTAGACATTGTATAAAAATTTGGATGTTGTCTTTGTGTAGTCTTTCATGATCAGAAGGGTGAAGTCTGTAGTGAGCCTCTACACTTTCTGTAACATTTAATTGAAATGATTCACAAGACAAGAATGTAAAATTGATAACATCTGAGTCAAAATTCATAAAGATCATCATTTCCTAGTCCACATGAATTATTTATCTTCTTAGCTTTTTCTTTTACCATTTCTACTACTACAATCTTTTGCATTTATTCAAGTTTTATTTGCAAAATAAATCTTTTAATCATGCAGTCATTTCATTGGTCTTTATTTGGTTGTTGCAAATATTTTTCAAACATTCCAGCATTTCTTTCTTATTTTAGGGGATTATGGTAATTTGGTTTGTGTTTCCACATGTTTTGGAGAAAAAAGAGTTTATTTGTCTGAAATTTCATATTTTGTTAGATTTGTTTGATCCTACAGCTATTATTTTCATTCCTCCTTAACTACTGTAATTATATTGTTATTCAGATTGCATTGCTTTCTTAAACTTGTTCTTATTTATTCATTGTTCCAGTTTTTACTTTACATTTTGTAAGTTGCTAAAACCTAATTAATGCTATTTTCTGATGGAATTTTCCACTTTGGCATCTGATTTTTCATTTCATGGTGACTTTTCCGTTTCTAAATCCTTTATTGTTAAAATTTTGTAAGACTGTACATGAGCTGATTATATAGCTAGTTTTTGTTTAGTGACTGCAATTGGAAGTGGCAATTTGATCATTAAGTGAAGTAGTTGCTAAATGAAGAATCACAAGTGTCAGAAATCTATGACCCCAAACAGCTAGGTGAGCCCAAATGGCAGGGAAGATTTCCAAAGCCTGACTCACGAGGAAGCCAGGTAAAGGATAAACGTTTTAGTCCTTTTTTGCCAATCCCTGATCCTTTGCAATCTTCACCCTAGCAGTTGGATAATTAGCAAAAAGGAAGAATGTTTAGATGAAGAGGAAGGGACTACAAGAGAGTAAGCAGGCACGCAATAGGGAATACACACAGGAGTGGGCTTCAAAATTTTTAGCAACAGGTTCTCTGCCTGGTTGCTGGGTGGGTGTGGCCTAGTCAGCCTCCTGCACCATGGCTGGGAGGGAGTTTTCACCCTCCCTGGGCTCCAAAGGTTTTCTTGAGTCTCCGGGTAGGCAAAAACCCTAGAGGAGTTCCAGAATTCCAGAATTTCTGGGAGGCCCATTTTTCACCCTCCCTGAGCCTCCATGCAGGGCTTCTACTTACTTGGCATCCCAAACGCTGGTTGGGACAAGGTGGGAGAAGCCAGCCATGGGTGGGATTTGCAGGTTCTCCGAACTGGGCAGATTCTTAGGTAGAGGTTTTCCCGAAACCCGTGTGAACTCACAGCAGCCCACCCCTGAATACGCATGAAAAGCAATGCAAACACTGTTTGCCTAGTGTTCTCAATGCTGCCAGCCACAAGATGCTTAGGAAGCAAACAAAAGCTTTTAGTGTGAAACTGATTAGGTTCTTGTCAATTTCAGGCAGCCTCTGCTTGCCCATGAAGCATTCTAATCAATTAATTAAAGCCACAGAGCTGAGCTTGTTAACCTGTGGTCAGCACATTTAGAGGTGCACTGCACTGGAAAGAAAGGCAACTCAGAAAGAGATAGCTTATTTAAGCAATCTTTCCGCTCTGAGAGAAGGTGAGAGAGAGAAAAATCAGCCAGGCATAAGACAATGTCTAATAACTGACTGTAATAGCAAACACGTGAGAGAGAGAGAGACATAGAGACAGAGACAGAGACAGAGAGAAAAGATGCTTTAAATGTCATAAATGCAGACATTGATTTCACAGTTACTTTTTCATCACCATTGCAATGATTGTTACAATTGTTAGGCAGACCCTGAACGAGCATAATCTATGACTGACTGGAAACCACGTTTTTATCATTCAAAATTTTATTTACATATTTCTTTGAGTGGTTTCCAAAAGAGGTAATTATCTAATCGTTTCTCTCATATGTTCTAGAACCTTTTCCAATTCTAGTGTTACTAATAGCAATAGCAGTTAGACTTATATACCGCTTCATGGTGTTTTTACAGCCCTTTCTAAGTGGTTTACAGAGTCAGCGTGTTGCTCCCAACCATCCGGGTCCTCATTTTACCCACCTCGGAAGGATGGAAGGCTGAGTCAACCTTGAGCTGGTGAGATCTGAACTGCCAAACTGCAGCTAGCAGTCAGCTGACGTAGCCTGCAGTACTGCACTCTAATACTGTGCCACCTGGGCTCTTAAATAAGATAATTATGGTTATGGCTCATGGTTTTAAATTAGCGG